>NC_135247.1:9512439-9584439 GCF_947623445.1 Clavelina lepadiformis | reverse complement strand
CAAAATGTTTATTAGAGTCTAATAAGTAAATAATAAAAGTATAACAGTTAGCCAATAAAAGGTTTGTCTGTTATCGTTAAAAGAACTTAACTAAAACATTTGCACTATACATTAGTTATATAGGTCCTAAAAAATGCCTTGTGAACTATATGGTGCCAAATGTGCAATTCACATTGCAAAAAGTTCTAACGGGTCTCAAAATGTTTATTAGAGTCTAATAAGTAAATAATAAAAGTATAACAGTTAACCAATAAAAGGTTTGTCTGTTATCGTTAAAAGAACTTAACTAAAAAATTTGCACTATACATTAGTTATATAGGTCCTAAAAAGTGCCTTGTGAACTATATGGTGCCAAATGTGCAATTCACATTGCAAAAAGTTCTAACCGGTCTCAAAATGTTTATTAGAGTCTAATAAGTAAATAATAAAAGTATAACAGTTAACCAATAAAAGGTTTGTCTGTTATCGTTAAAAGAACTTAACTAAAACATTTGCACTATACATTAGTTATATAAGTCCTAAAAAGTGCCTTGTGAACTATATGGTGCCAAATGTGCAATTCACATTGCAAAAAGTTCTAACGGGTCTCAAAATGTTTATTAGAGTCTAATAAGTAAATAATAAAAGTATAACAGTTAACCAATAAAAGGTTTGTCTGTTATCGTTAAAAGAACTTAACTAAAACATTTGCACTATACATTAGTTATATAGGTCCTAAAAAGTGCCTTGTGAACTATATGGTGCCAAATGTGCAATTCACATTGCAAAAAGTTCTAACGGGTCTCAAAATGTTTATTAGAGTCTAATAAGTAAATAATAAAAGTATAACAGTTAAACAATAAAAGGTTTGTCTGTTATCGTTAAAAGAACTTAACTAAAACATTTGCACTATACATTAGTTATATAGGTCCTAAAAAGTGCCTTGTGAACTATATGGTGCCAAATGTGCAATTCACATTGCAAAAAGTTCTAACGAATCTCAAAATGTTTATTAGAGTCTAATAAGTAAATAATAAAAGTATAACAGTTAACCAATAAAAGGTTTGTCTGTTATCGTTAAAAGAACTTAACTAAAAAATTTGCACTATACATTAGTTATATAGGTCCTAAAAAGTGCCTTGTGATTTATATGGTGCCAAATGTGCAATTCACATTGCAAAAAGTTCTAACGGGTCTCAAAATGTTTATTAGAGTCTAATAAGTAAAAAATTAAAGTATAACAGTTAACCAATAAAAGGTTTGTCTGTTATCGTTAAAAGAACTTAACTAAAAAATTTGCACTATACATTAGTTATATAGGTCCTAAAAAGTGCCTTGTGAACTATATGGTGCCAAATGTGCAATTCACATTGCAAAAAGTTCTAACCGGTCTCAAAATGTTTATTAGAGTCTAATAAGTAAATAATAAAAGTATAACAGTTAACCAATAAAAGGTTTGTCTGTTATCGTTAAAAGAACTTAACTAAAAAATTTGCACTATACATTAGTTATATAGGTCCTAAAAAGTGCCTTGTGAACTATATGGTGCCAAATGTGCAATTCACATTGCAAAAAGTTCTAACGGGTCTCAAAATGTTTATTAGAGTCTAATAAGTAAATAATAAAAGTATAACAGTTAACCAATAAAAGGTTTGTCTGTTATCGTTAAAAGAACTTAACTAAAAAATTTCCACTATACATTAGTTATATAGGTCCTAAAAAGTGCTTTGTGAAATATATGGTGCCAAATGTGCAATTCACATTGCAAAAAGTTCTAACGGGTCTCAAAATGTTTATTAGAGTCTAATAAGTAAATAATAAAAGTATAACAGTTAACCAATAAAAGGTTTGTCTGTTATCGTTAAAAGAACTTAACTAAAAAATCTGCACTATACATTAGTTATATAGGTCCTAAAAAGTGCCTTGTGAACTATATGGTGCCAAATGTGCAATTTACATTGCAAAAAGTTCTAACCGGTCTCAAAATGTTTATTAGAGTCTAATAAGTAAATAATAAAAGTATAACAGTTAACCAATAAAAGGTTTGTCTGTTATCGTTAAAAGAACTTAACTAAAACATTTGCACTATACATTAGTTATATAGGTCCTAAAAAGTGCTTTGTGAAATATATGGTGCCAAATGTGCAATTCACATTGCAAAAAGTTCTAACGGGTCTCAAAATGTTTATTGGAGTCTAATAAGTAAATAATAAAAGTATAACAGTTAACCAATAAAAGGTTTGTCTGTTATCGTTAAAAGAACTTAACTAAAAAATTTGCACTATACATTAGTTATATAGGTCCTAAAAAGTGCTTTGTGAAATATATGGTGCCAAATGTGCAATTCACATTGCAAAAAGTTCTAACGGGTCTCAAAATGTTTATTAGAGTCTAATAAGTAAATAATAAAAGTATAACAGTTAACCAATAAAAGGTTTGTCTGTTATCGTTAAAAGAACTTAACTAAAACATTTGCACTATACATTAGTTATATAGGTCCTAAAAAGTGCCTTGTGAACTTTATGGTGCCAAATGTGCAATTTACATTGCAAAAAGTTCTAACGAGTCTCAAAATGTTTATTAGAGTCTAATAAGTAAATAATAAAAGTATAACAGTTAACCAATAAAAGGTTTGTCTGTTATCGTTAAAAGAACTTAACTAAAAAATTTGCACTATACATTAGTTATATAGGTCCTAAAAAGTGCCTTGTGAACTATATGGTGCCAAATGTGCAATTCACATTGCAAAAAGTTCTAACCGGTCTCAAAATGTTTATTAGAGTCTAATAAGTAAATAATAAAAGTATAACAGTTAACCAATAAAAGGTTTGTCTGTTATCGTTAAAAGAACTTAACTAAAACATTTGCACTATACATTAGTTATATAGGTCCTAAAAAGTGCCTTGTGAACTTTATGGTGCCAAATGTGCAATTTACATTGCAAAAAGTTCTAACGAGTCTCAAAATGTTTATTAGAGTCTAATAAGTAAATAATAAAAGTATAACAGTTAACCAATAAAAGGTTTGTCTGTTATCGTTAAAAGAACTTAACTAAAAAATTTGCACTATACATTAGTTATATAGGTCCTAAAAAGTGCCTTGTGAACTATATGGTGCCAAATGTGCAATTCACATTGCAAAAAGTTCTAACCGGTCTCAAAATGTTTATTAGAGTCTAATAAGTAAATAATAAAAGTATAACAGTTAACCAATAAAAGGTTTGTCTGTTATCGTTAAAAGAACTTAACTAAAAAATTTGCACTATACATTAGATATATAGGTCCTAAAAAGTGCCTTGTGAACTATATGGTGCCAAATGTGCAATTCACATTGCAAAACGTTCTAACGGGTCTCAAAATGTTTATTAGAGTCTAATAAGTAAATAATAAAAGTATAACAGTTAACCAATAAAAGGTTTGTCTGTTATCGTTAAAAGAACTTAACTAAAAAATTTGCACTATACATTAGTTATATAGGTCCTAAAAAGTGCTTTGTGAAATATATGTTGCCAAATGTGCAATTCACATTGCAAAAAGTTCTAACCGGTCTCAAAATGTTTATTAAAGTCTAATAAGTAAATAATAAAAGTATAACAGTTAACCAATAAAAGGTTTGTCTGTTATCGTTAAAAGAACTTAACTAAAAAATTTGCACTATACATTAGTTATATAGGTCCTAAAAAGTGCTTTGTGAAATATATGGTGCCAAATGTGCAATTCACATTGCAAAAAGTTCTAACGGGTCTCAAAATGTTTATTAGAGTCTAATAAGTAAATAATAAAAGTATAACAGTTAACCAATAAAAGGTTTGTCTGTTATCGTTAAAAGAACTTAACTAAAACATTTGCACTATACATTAGTTATATAGGTCCTAAAAAGTGCCTTGTGAACTTTATGGTGCCAAATGTGCAATTTACATTGCAAAAAGTTCTAACGGGTCTCAAAATGTTTATTAGAGTCTAATAAGTAAATAATAAAAGTATAACAGTTAACCAATAAAAGGTTTGTCTGTTATCGTTAAAAGAACTTAACTAAAAAATTTGCACTATACATTAGTTATATAGGTCCTAAAAAGTGCCTTGTGAACTATATGGTGCCAAATGTGCAATTCACATTGCAAAAAGTTCTAACCGGTCTCAAAATGTTTATTAGAGTCTAATAAGTAAATAATAAAAGTATAACAGTTAACCAATAAAAGGTTTGTCTGTTATCGTTAAAAGAACTTAACTAAAAAATTTGCACTATACATTAGATATATAGGTCCTAAAAAGTGCCTTGTGAACTATATGGTGCCAAATGTGCAATTCACATTGCAAAAAGTTCTAACGGGTCTCAAAATGTTTATTAGAGTCTAATAAGTAAATAATAAAAGTATAACAGTTAACCAATAAAAGGTTTGTCTGTTATCGTTAAAAGAACTTAACTAAAAAATCTGCACTATACATTAGTTATATAGGTCCTAAAAAGTGCCTTGTGAACTATATGGTGCCAAATGTGCAATTTACATTGCAAAAAGTTCTAACCGGTCTCAAAATGTTTATTAGAGTCTAATAAGTAAATAATAAAAGTATAACAGTTAACCAATAAAAGGTTTGTCTGTTATCGTTAAAAGAACTTAACTAAAACATTTGCACTATACATTAGTTATATAGGTCCTAAAAAGTGCTTTGTGAAATATATGGTGCCAAATGTGCAATTCACATTGCAAAAAGTTCTAACGGGTCTCAAAATGTTTATTGGAGTCTAATAAGTAAATAATAAAAGTATAACAGTTAACCAATAAAAGGTTTGTCTGTTATCGTTAAAAGAACTTAACTAAAAAATTTGCACTATACATTAGTTATATAGGTCCTAAAAAGTGCTTTGTGAAATATATGGTGCCAAATGTGCAATTCACATTGCAAAAAGTTCTAACGGGTCTCAAAATGTTTATTAGAGTCTAATAAGTAAATAATAAAAGTATAACAGTTAACCAATAAAAGGTTTGTCTGTTATCGTTAAAAGAACTTAACTAAAACATTTGCACTATACATTAGTTATATAGGTCCTAAAAAGTGCCTTGTGAACTTTATGGTGCCAAATGTGCAATTTACATTGCAAAAAGTTCTAACGAGTCTCAAAATGTTTATTAGAGTCTAATAAGTAAATAATAAAAGTATAACAGTTAACCAATAAAAGGTTTGTCTGTTATCGTTAAAAGAACTTAACTAAAAAATTTGCACTATACATTAGTTATATAGGTCCTAAAAAGTGCCTTGTGAACTATATGGTGCCAAATGTGCAATTCACATTGCAAAAAGTTCTAACCGGTCTCAAAATGTTTATTAGAGTCTAATAAGTAAATAATAAAAGTATAACAGTTAACCAATAAAAGGTTTGTCTGTTATCGTTAAAAGAACTTAACTAAAACATTTGCACTATACATTAGTTATATAGGTCCTAAAAAGTGCCTTGTGAACTTTATGGTGCCAAATGTGCAATTTACATTGCAAAAAGTTCTAACGAGTCTCAAAATGTTTATTAGAGTCTAATAAGTAAATAATAAAAGTATAACAGTTAACCAATAAAAGGTTTGTCTGTTATCGTTAAAAGAACTTAACTAAAAAATTTGCACTATACATTAGTTATATAGGTCCTAAAAAGTGCCTTGTGAACTATATGGTGCCAAATGTGCAATTCACATTGCAAAAAGTTCTAACCGGTCTCAAAATGTTTATTAGAGTCTAATAAGTAAATAATAAAAGTATAACAGTTAACCAATAAAAGGTTTGTCTGTTATCGTTAAAAGAACTTAACTAAAAAATTTGCACTATACATTAGATATATAGGTCCTAAAAAGTGCCTTGTGAACTATATGGTGCCAAATGTGCAATTCACATTGCAAAACGTTCTAACGGGTCTCAAAATGTTTATTAGAGTCTAATAAGTAAATAATAAAAGTATAACAGTTAACCAATAAAAGGTTTGTCTGTTATCGTTAAAAGAACTTAACTAAAAAATTTGCACTATACATTAGTTATATAGGTCCTAAAAAGTGCTTTGTGAAATATATGTTGCCAAATGTGCAATTCACATTGCAAAAAGTTCTAACCGGTCTCAAAATGTTTATTAAAGTCTAATAAGTAAATAATAAAAGTATAACAGTTAACCAATAAAAGGTTTGTCTGTTATCGTTAAAAGAACTTAACTAAAAAATTTGCACTATACATTAGTTATATAGGTCCTAAAAAGTGCTTTGTGAAATATATGGTGCCAAATGTGCAATTCACATTGCAAAAAGTTCTAACGGGTCTCAAAATGTTTATTAGAGTCTAATAAGTAAATAATAAAAGTATAACAGTTAACCAATAAAAGGTTTGTCTGTTATCGTTAAAAGAACTTAACTAAAACATTTGCACTATACATTAGTTATATAGGTCCTAAAAAGTGCCTTGTGAACTTTATGGTGCCAAATGTGCAATTTACATTGCAAAAAGTTCTAACGGGTCTCAAAATGTTTATTAGAGTCTAATAAGTAAATAATAAAAGTATAACAGTTAACCAATAAAAGGTTTGTCTGTTATCGTTAAAAGAACTTAACTAAAAAATTTGCACTATACATTAGTTATATAGGTCCTAAAAAGTGCCTTGTGAACTATATGGTGCCAAATGTGCAATTCACATTGCAAAAAGTTCTAACCGGTCTCAAAATGTTTATTAGAGTCTAATAAGTAAATAATAAAAGTATAACAGTTAACCAATAAAAGGTTTGTCTGTTATCGTTAAAAGAACTTAACTAAAAAATTTGCACTATACATTAGATATATAGGTCCTAAAAAGTGCCTTGTGAACTATATGGTGCCAAATGTGCAATTCACATTGCAAAAAGTTCTAACGGGTCTCAAAATGTTTATTAGAGTCTAATAAGTAAATAATAAAAGTATAACAGTTAACCAATAAAAGGTTTGTCTGTTATCGTTAAAAGAACTTAACTAAAAAATTTGCACTATACATTAGTTATATAGGTCCTAAAAAGTGCTTTGTGAAATATATGGTGCCAAATGTGCAATTCACATTGCAAAAAGTTCTAACGGGTCTCAAAATGTTTATTAGAGTCTAATAAGTAAATAATAAAAGTATAACAGTTAACCAATAAAAGGTTTGTCTGTTATCGTTAAAAGAACTTAACTAAAAAATTTCCACTATACATTAGTTATATAGGTCCTAAAAAGTGCTTTGTGAAATATATGGTGCCAAATGTGCAATTCACATTGCAAAAAGTTCTAACGGGTCTCAAAATGTTTATTAGAGTCTAATAAGTAAATAATAAAAGTATAACAGTTAACCAATAAAAGGTTTGTCTGTTATCGTTAAAAGAACTTAACTAAAAAATCTGCACTATACATTAGTTATATAGGTCCTAAAAAGTGCCTTGTGAACTATATGGTGCCAAATGTGCAATTTACATTGCAAAAAGTTCTAACCGGTCTCAAAATGTTTATTAGAGTCTAATAAGTAAATAATAAAAGTATAACAGTTAACCAATAAAAGGTTTGTCTGTTATCGTTAAAAGAACTTAACTAAAAAATTTGCACTATACATTAGTTATATAGGTCCTAAAAAGTGCCTTGTGAACTATATGGTGCCAAATGTGCAATTCACATTGCAAAAAGTTCTAACGGGTCTCAAAATGTTTATTAGAGTCTAATAAGTAAAAAATTAAAGTATAACAGTTAACCAATAAAAGGTTTGTCTGTTATCGTTAAAAGAACTTAACTAAAAAATTTGCACTATACATTAGTTATATAGGTCCTAAAAAGTGCCTTGTGAACTATATGGTGCCAAATGTGCAATTCACATTGCAAAAAGTTCTAACCGGTCTCAAAATGTTTATTAGAGTCTAATAAGTAAATAATAAAAGTATAACAGTTAACCAATAAAAGGTTTGTCTGTTATCGTTAAAAGAACTTAACTAAAAAATTTGCACTATACATTAGTTATATAGGTCCTAAAAAGTGCCTTGTGAACTATATGGTGCCAAATGTGCAATTCACATTGCAAAAAGTTCTAACGGGTCTCAAAATGTTTATTAGAGTCTAATAAGTAAATAATAAAAGTATAACAGTTAACCAATAAAAGGTTTGTCTGTTATCGTTAAAAGAACTTAACTAAAAAATTTCCACTATACATTAGTTATATAGGTCCTAAAAAGTGCTTTGTGAAATATATGGTGCCAAATGTGCAATTCACATTGCAAAAAGTTCTAACGGGTCTCAAAATGTTTATTAGAGTCTAATAAGTAAATAATAAAAGTATAACAGTTAACCAATAAAAGGTTTGTCTGTTATCGTTAAAAGAACTTAACTAAAAAATCTGCACTATACATTAGTTATATAGGTCCTAAAAAGTGCCTTGTGAACTATATGGTGCCAAATGTGCAATTTACATTGCAAAAAGTTCTAACCGGTCTCAAAATGTTTATTAGAGTCTAATAAGTAAATAATAAAAGTATAACAGTTAACCAATAAAAGGTTTGTCTGTTATCGTTAAAAGAACTTAACTAAAAAATTTGCACTATACATTAGTTATATAGGTCCTAAAAAGTGCCTTGTGAACTATATGGTGCCAAATGTGCAATTCACATTGCAAAAAGTTCTAACGGGTCTCAAAATGTTTATTAGAGTCTAATAAGTAAATAATAAAAGTATAACAGTTAACCAATAAAAGGTTTGTCTGTTATCGTTAAAAGAACTTAACTAAAAAATTTGCACTATACATTAGTTATATAGGTCCTAAAAAGTGCTTTGTGAAATATATGGTGCCAAATGTGCAATTCACATTGCAAAAAGTTCTAACGGGTCTCAAAATGTTTATTGGAGTCTAATAAGTAAATAATAAAAGTATAACAGTTAACCAATAAAAGGTTTGTCTGTTATCGTTAAAAGAACTTAACTAAAACATTTGCACTATGCATTAGTTATATAGGTCCTAAAAAGTGCTTTGTGAAATATATGGTGCCAAATGTGCAATTCACATTGCAAAAAGTTCTAACGGGTCTCAAAATGTTTATTAGAGTCTAATAAGTAAATAATAAAAGTATAACAGTTAACCAATAAAAGGTTTGTCTGTTATCGTTAAAAGAACTTAACTAAAAAATTTGCACTATACATTAGTTATATAGGTCCTAAAAAGTGCCTTGTGAACTATATGGTGCCAAATGTGCAATTCACATTGCAAAAAGTTCTAACGAATCTCAAAATGTTTATTAGAGTCTAATAAGTAAATAATAAAAGTATAACAGTTAACCAATAAAAGGTTTGTCTGTTATCGTTAAAAGAACTTAACTAAAAAATTTGCACTATACATTAGTTATATAGGTCCTAAAAAGTGCCTTGTGAACTATATGGTGCCAAATGTGCAATTCACATTGCAAAAAGTTCTAACGGGTCTCAAAATGTTTATTAGAGTCTAATAAGTAAAAAATTAAAGTATAACAGTTAACCAATAAAAGGTTTGTCTGTTATCGTTAAAAGAACTTAACTAAAAAATTTGCACTATACATTAGTTATATAGGTCCTAAAAAGTGCCTTGTGAACTATATGGTGCCAAATGTGCAATTCACATTGCAAAAAGTTCTAACGGGTCTCAAAATGTTTATTAGAGTCTAATAAGTAAATAATAAAAGTATAACAGTTAACCAATAAAAGGTTTGTCTGTTATCGTTAAAAGAATTTAACTAAAAATTTGCACTATACATTAGTTATATAGGTCCTAAAAAGTGCCTTGTGAACTATATGGTGCCAAATGTGCAATTCACATTGCAAAAAGTTCTAACGGGTCTCAAAATGTTTATTAGAGTCTAATAAGTAAATAATAAAAGTATAACAGTTAGCCAATAAAAGGTTTGTCTGTTATCGTTAAAAGAACTTAACTAAAACATTTGCACTATACATTAGTTATATAGGTCCTAAAAAGTGCCTTGTGAACTATATGGTGCCAAATGTGCAATTCACATTGCAAAAAGTTCTAACGGGTCTCAAAATGTTTATTAGAGTCTAATAAGTAAATAATAAAAGTATAACAGTTAACCAATAAAAGGTTTGTCTGTTATCGTTAAAAGAACTTAACTAAAAAATTTGCACTATACATTAGTTATATAGGTCCTAAAAAGTGCCTTGTGAACTATATGGTGCCAAATGTGCAATTCACATTGCAAAAAGTTCTAACCGGTCTCAAAATGTTTATTAGAGTCTAATAAGTAAATAATAAAAGTATAACAGTTAACCAATAAAAGGTTTGTCTGTTATCGTTAAAAGAACTTAACTAAAACATTTGCACTATACATTAGTTATATAAGTCCTAAAAAGTGCCTTGTGAACTATATGGTGCCAAATGTGCAATTCACATTGCAAAAAGTTCTAACGGGTCTCAAAATGTTTATTAGAGTCTAATAAGTAAAAAATAAAAGTATAACAGTTAACCAATAAAAGGTTTGTCTGTTATCGTTAAAAGAACTTAACTAAAAAATTTGCACTATACATTAGTTATATAGGTCCTAAAAAGTGCCTTGTGAACTATATGGTGCCAAATGTGCAATTCACATTGCAAAAAGTTCTAACGGGTCTCAAAATGTTTATTAGAGTCTAATAAGTAAATAATAAAAGTATAACAGTTAACCAATAAAAGGTTTGTCTGTTATCGTTAAAAGAACTTAACTAAAACATTTGCACTATACATTAGTTATATAGGTCCTAAAAAGTGCCTTGTGAACTATATGGTGCCAAATGTGCAATTCACATTGCAAAAAGTTCTAACGGGTCTCAAAATGTTTATTAGAGTCTAATAAGTAAATAATAAAAGTATAACAGTTAAACAATAAAAGGTTTGTCTGTTATCGTTAAAAGAACTTAACTAAAACATTTGCACTATACATTAGTTATATAGGTCCTAAAAAGTGCCTTGTGAACTATATGGTGCCAAATGTGCAATTCACATTGCAAAAAGTTCTAACGAATCTCAAAATGTTTATTAGAGTCTAATAAGTAAATAATAAAAGTATAACAGTTAACCAATAAAAGGTTTGTCTGTTATCGTTAAAAGAACTTAACTAAAAAATTTGCACTATACATTAGTTATATAGGTCCTAAAAAGTGCCTTGTGAACTATATGGTGCCAAATGTGCAATTCACATTGCAAAAAGTTCTAACGGGTCTCAAAATGTTTATTAGAGTCTAATAAGTAAAAAATTAAAGTATAACAGTTAACCAATAAAAGGTTTGTCTGTTATCGTTAAAAGAACTTAACTAAAAAATTTGCACTATACATTAGTTATATAGGTCCTAAAAAGTGCCTTGTGAACTATATGGTGCCAAATGTGCAATTCACATTGCAAAAAGTTCTAACCGGTCTCAAAATGTTTATTAGAGTCTAATAAGTAAATAATAAAAGTATAACAGTTAACCAATAAAAGGTTTGTCTGTTATCGTTAAAAGAACTTAACTAAAAAATTTGCACTATACATTAGTTATATAGGTCCTAAAAAGTGCCTTGTGAACTATATGGTGCCAAATGTGCAATTCACATTGCAAAAAGTTCTAACGGGTCTCAAAATGTTTATTAGAGTCTAATAAGTAAATAATAAAAGTATAACAGTTAACCAATAAAAGGTTTGTCTGTTATCGTTAAAAGAACTTAACTAAAAAATTTCCACTATACATTAGTTATATAGGTCCTAAAAAGTGCTTTGTGAAATATATGGTGCCAAATGTGCAATTCACATTGCAAAAAGTTCTAACGGGTCTCAAAATGTTTATTAGAGTCTAATAAGTAAATAATAAAAGTATAACAGTTAACCAATAAAAGGTTTGTCTGTTATCGTTAAAAGAACTTAACTAAAAAATCTGCACTATACATTAGTTATATAGGTCCTAAAAAGTGCCTTGTGAACTATATGGTGCCAAATGTGCAATTTACATTGCAAAAAGTTCTAACCGGTCTCAAAATGTTTATTAGAGTCTAATAAGTAAATAATAAAAGTATAACAGTTAACCAATAAAAGGTTTGTCTGTTATCGTTAAAAGAACTTAACTAAAACATTTGCACTATACATTAGTTATATAGGTCCTAAAAAGTGCTTTGTGAAATATATGGTGCCAAATGTGCAATTCACATTGCAAAAAGTTCTAACGGGTCTCAAAATGTTTATTGGAGTCTAATAAGTAAATAATAAAAGTATAACAGTTAACCAATAAAAGGTTTGTCTGTTATCGTTAAAAGAACTTAACTAAAAAATTTGCACTATACATTAGTTATATAGGTCCTAAAAAGTGTTTTGTGAAATATATGGTGCCAAATGTGCAATTCACATTGCAAAAAGTTCTAACGGGTCTCAAAATGTTTATTAGAGTCTAATAAGTAAATAATAAAAGTATAACAGTTAACCAATAAAAGGTTTGTCTGTTATCGTTAAAAGAACTTAACTAAAAAATCTGCACTATACATTAGTTATATAGGTCCTAAAAAGTGCCTTGTGAACTATATGGTGCCAAATGTGCAATTTACATTGCAAAAAGTTCTAACCGGTCTCAAAATGTTTATTAGAGTCTAATAAGTAAATAATAAAAGTATAACAGTTAACCAATAAAAGGTTTGTCTGTTATCGTTAAAAGAACTTAACTAAAAAATTTGCACTATACATTAGTTATATAGGTCCTAAAAAGTGCCTTGTGAACTATATGGTGCCAAATGTGCAATTCACATTGCAAAAAGTTCTAACGGGTCTCAAAATGTTTATTAGAGTCTAATAAGTAAATAATAAAAGTATAACAGTTAACCAATAAAAGGTTTGTCTGTTATCGTTAAAAGAACTTAACTAAAAAATTTGCACTATACATTAGTTATATAGGTCCTAAAAAGTGCCTTGTGAACTATATGGTGCCAAATGTGCAATTCACATTGCAAAAAGTTCTAACGGGTCTCAAAATGTTTATTAGAGTCTAATAAGTAAATAATAAAAGTATAACAGTTAACCAATAAAAGGTTTGTCTGTTATCGTTAAAAGAACTTAACTAAAAAATTTGCACTATACATTAGTTATATAGGTCCTAAAAAGTGCTTTGTGAAATATATGGTGCCAAATGTGCAATTCACATTGCAAAAAGTTCTAACGGGTCTCAAAATGTTTATTAGAGTCTAATAAGTAAATAATAAAAGTATAACAGTTAACCAATAAAAGGTTTGTCTGTTATCGTTAAAAGAACTTAACTAAAAAATTTGCACTATACATTAGTTATATAGGTCCTAAAAAGTGCCTTGTGAACTATATGGTGCCAAATGTGCAATTCACATTGCAAAAAGTTCTAACGGGTCTCAAAATGTTTATTAGAGTCTAATAAGTAAATAATTAAAGTATAACAGTTAACCAATAAAAGGTTTGTCTGTTATCGTTAAAAGAACTTAACTAAAAAATTTGCACTATACATTAGTTATATAGGTCCTAAAAAGTGCTTTGTGAAATATATGGTGCCAAATGTGCAATTCACATTGCAAAAAGTTCTAACGGGTCTCAAAATGTTTATTAGAGTCTAATAAGTAAATAATAAAAGTATAACAGTTAACCAATAAAAGGTTTGTCTGTTATCGTTAAAAGAACTTAACTAAAAAATTTGCACTATACATTAGTTATATAGGTCCTAAAAAGTGCCTTGTGAACTATATGGTGCCAAATGTGCAATTCACATTGCAAAAAGTTCTAACGGGTCTCAAAATGTTTATTAGAGTCTAATAAGTAAATAATAAAAGTATAACAGTTAACCAATAAAAGGTTTGTCTGTTATCGTTAAAAGAACTTAACTAAAAAATTTGCACTATACATTAGTTATATAGGTCCTAAAAAGTGCTTTGTGAAATATATGGTGCCAAATGTGCAATTCACATTGCAAAAAGTTCTAACGGGTCTCAAAATGTTTATTAGAGTCTAATAAGTAAATAATAAAAGTATAACAGTTAACCAATAAAAGGTTTGTCTGTTATCGTTAAAAGCACTTAACTAAAAAATTTGCACTATACATTAGTTATATAGGTCCTAAAAAGTGCCTTGTGAACTATATGGTGCCAAATGTGCAATTCACATTGCAAAAAGTTCTAACGGGTCTCAAAATGTTTATTAGAGTCTAATAAGTAAATAATAAAAGTATAACAGTTAACCAATAAAAGGTTTGTCTGTTATCGTTAAAAGAACTTAACTAAAAAATTTGCACTATACATTAGTTATATAGGTCCTAAAAAGTGCCTTGTGAACTATATGGTGCCAAATGTGCAATTCACATTGCAAAAAGTTCTAACGGGTCTCAAAATGTTTATTAGAGTCTAATAAGTAAATAATAAAAGTATAACAGTTAACCAATAAAAGGTTTGTCTGTTATCGTTAAAAGAACTTAACTAAAAAATTTGCACTATACATTAGTTATATAGGTCCTAAAAAGTGCTTTGTGAAATATATGGTGCCAAATGTGCAATTCACATTGCAAAAAGTTCTAACGGGTCTCAAAATGTTTATTAGAGTCTAATAAGTAAATAATAAAAGTATAACAGTTAACCAATAAAAGGTTTGTCTGTTATCGTTAAAAGAACTTAACTAAAAAATTTGCACTATACATTAGTTATATAGGTCCTAAAAAGTGCCTTGTGAACTATATGGTGCCAAATGTGCAATTCACATTGCAAAAAGTTCTAACGGGTCTCAAAATGTTTATTAGAGTCTAATAAGTAAATAATAAAAGTATAACAGTTAACCAATAAAAGGTTTGTCTGTTATCGTTAAAAGAACTTAACTAAAAAATTTGCACTATACATTAGTTATATAGGTCCTAAAAAGTGCCTTGTGAACTATATAGTGCGAAATGTGCAATTCACATTGCAAAAAGTTCTAACGGGTCTCAAAATGTTTATTAGAGTCTAATAAGTAAATAATAAAAGTATAACAGTTAACCAATAAAAGGTTTGTCTGTTATCGTTAAAAGCACTTAACTAAAAAATTTGCACTATACATTAGTTATATAGGTCCTAAAAAGTGCCTTGTGAACTATATGGTGCCAAATGTGCAATTCACATTGCAAAAAGTTCTAACGGGTCTCAAAATGTTTATTAGAGTCTAATAAGTAAATAATAAAAGTATAACAGTTAACCAATAAAAGGTTTGTCTGTTATCGTTAAAAGAACTTAACTAAAAAATTTGCACTATACATTAGTTATATAGGTCCTAAAAAGTGCCTTGTGAACTATATGGTGCCAAATGTGCAATTCACATTGCAAAAAGTTCTAACGGGTCTCAAAATGTTTATTAGAGTCTAATAAGTAAATAATAAAAGTATAACAGTTAACCAATAAAAGGTTTGTCTGTTATCGTTAAAAGAACTTAACTAAAAAATTTGCACTATACATTAGTTATATAGGTCCTAAAAAGTGCTTTGTGAAATATATGGTGCCAAATGTGCAATTCACATTGCAAAAAGTTCTAACGGGTCTCAAAATGTTTATTGGAGTCTAATAAATAAATAATAAAAGTATAACAGTTAACCAATAAAAGGTTTGTCTGTTATCGTTAAAAGAACTTAACTAAAAAATTTGCACTATACATTAGTTATATAGGTTCTAAAAAGTGCTTTGTGAAATATATGGTGCCAAATGTGCAATTCACATTGCAAAAAGTTCTAACGGGTCTCAAAATGTTTATTAGAGTCTAATAAGTAAATAATAAAAGTATAACAGTTAACCAATAAAAGGTTTGTCTGTTATCGTTAAAAGAACTTAACTAAAAAATTTGCACTATACATTAGTTATTGAGGTCCTAAAAAGTGCTTTGTGAAATATATGGTGCCAAATGTGCAATTCACATTGCAAAAAGTTCTAACGGGTCTCAAAATGTTTATTAGAGTCTAATAAGTAAATAATAAAAGTATAACAGTTAACCAATAAAAGGTTTGTCTGTTATCGTTAAAAGAACTTAACTAAAAAATTTGCACTATACATTAGTTATATAGGTCCTAAAAAGTGCCTTGTGAACTATATGGTGCCAAATGTGCAATTCACATTGCAAAAAGTTCTAACGGGTCTCAAAATGTTTATTAGAGTCTAATAAGTAAATAATAAAAGTATAACAGTTAACCAATAAAAGGTTTGTCTGTTATCGTTAAAAGAACTTAACTAAAAAATTTGCACTATACATTAGTTATATAGGTCCTAAAAAGTGCTTTGTGAAATATATGGTGCCAAATGTGCAATTCACATTGCAAAAAGTTCTAACGGGTCTCAAAATGTTTATTAGAGTCTAATAAGTAAATAATAAAAGTATAACAGTTAACCAATAAAAGGTTTGTCTGTTATCGTTAAAAGAACTTAACTAAAAAATTTGCACTATACATTAGTTATATAGGTCCTAAAAAGTGCCTTGTGAACTATATAGTGCCAAATGTGCAATTCACATTGCAAAAAGTTCTAACGGGTCTCAAAATGTTTATTAGAGTCTAATAAGTAAATAATAAAAGTATAACAGTTAACCAATAAAAGGTTTGTCTGTTATCGTTAAAAGAACTTAACTAAAAAATTTGCGCTATACATTAGTTATATAGGTCCTAAAAAGTGCTTTGTGAAATATATGGTGCCAAATGTGCAATTCACATTGCAAAAAGTTCTAACGTGTCTCAAAATGTTTATTAGAGTCTAATAAGTAAATAATAAAAGTATAACAGTTAACCAATAAAAGGTTTGTCTGTTATCGTTAAAAGAACTTAACTAAAAAATTTGCACTATACATTAGTTATATAGGTCCTAAAAAGTGCCTTGTGAACTATATGGTGCCAAATGTGCAATTCACATTGCAAAAAGTTCTAACGGGTCTCAAAATGTTTATTAGAGTCTAATAAGTAAATAATTAAAGTATAACAGTTAACCAATAAAAGGTTTGTCTGTTATCGTTAAAAGAACTTAACTAAAAAATTTGCACTATACATTAGTTATATAGGTCCTAAAAAGTGCTTTGTGAAATATATGGTGCCAAATGTGCAATTCACATTGCAAAAAGTTCTAACGGGTCTCAAAATGTTTATTAGAGTCTAATAAGTAAATAATAAAAGTATAACAGTTAACCAATAAAAGGTTTGTCTGTTATCGTTAAAAGAACTTAACTAAAAAATTTGCACTATACATTAGTTATATAGGTCCTAAAAAGTGCCTTGTGAACTATATGGTGCCAAATGTGCAATTCACATTGCAAAAAGTTCTAACGGGTCTCAAAATGTTTATTAGAGTCTAATAAGTAAATAATAAAAGTATAACAGTTAACCAATAAAAGGTTTGTCTGTTATCGTTAAAAGAACTTAACTAAAAAATTTGCACTATACATTAGTTATATAGGCCCTAAAAAGTGCTTTGTGAAATATATGGTGCCAAATGTGCAATTCACATTGCAAAAAGTTCTAACGGGTCTCAAAATGTTTATTAGAGTCTAATAAGTAAATAATAAAAGTATAACAGTTAACCAATAAAAGGTTTGTCTGTTATCGTTAAAAGCACTTAACTAAAAAATTTGCACTATACATTAGTTATATAGGTCCTAAAAAGTGCCTTGTGAACTATATGGTGCCAAATGTGCAATTCACATTGCAAAAAGTTCTAACGGGTCTCAAAATGTTTATTAGAGTCTAATAAGTAAATAATAAAAGTATAACAGTTAACCAATAAAAGGTTTGTCTGTTATCGTTAAAAGAACTTAACTAAAAAATTTGCACTATACATTAGTTATATAGGTCCTAAAAAGTGCCTTGTGAACTATATGGTGCCAAATGTGCAATTCACATTGCAAAAAGTTCTAACGGGTCTCAAAATGTTTATTAGAGTCTAATAAGTAAATAATAAAAGTATAACAGTTAACCAATAAAAGGTTTGTCTGTTATCGTTAAAAGAACTTAACTAAAAAATTTGCACTATACATTAGTTATATAGGTCCTAAAAAGTGCTTTGTGAAATATATGGTGCCAAATGTGCAATTCACATTGCAAAAAGTTCTAACGGGTCTCAAAATGTTTATTAGAGTCTAATAAGTAAATAATAAAAGTATAACAGTTAACCAATAAAAGGTTTGTCTGTTATCGTTAAAAGAACTTAACTAAAAAATTTGCACTATACATTAGTTATATAGGTCCTAAAAAGTGCCTTGTGAACTATATGGTGCCAAATGTGCAATTCACATTGCAAAAAGTTCTAACGGGTCTCAAAATGTTTATTAGAGTCTAATAAGTAAATAATAAAAGTATAACAGTTAACCAATAAAAGGTTTGTCTGTTATCGTTAAAAGAACTTAACTAAAAAATTTGCACTATACATTAGTTATATAGGTCCTAAAAAGTGCCTTGTGAACTATATAGTGCGAAATGTGCAATTCACATTGCAAAAAGTTCTAACGGGTCTCAAAATGTTTATTAGAGTCTAATAAGTAAATAATAAAAGTATAACAGTTAACCAATAAAAGGTTTGTCTGTTATCGTTAAAAGCACTTAACTAAAAAATTTGCACTATACATTAGTTATATAGGTCCTAAAAAGTGCCTTGTGAACTATATGGTGCCAAATGTGCAATTCACATTGCAAAAAGTTCTAACGGGTCTCAAAATGTTTATTAGAGTCTAATAAGTAAATAATAAAAGTATAACAGTTAACCAATAAAAGGTTTGTCTGTTATCGTTAAAAGAACTTAACTAAAAAATTTGCACTATACATTAGTTATACAGGTCCTAAAAAGTGCCTTGTGAACTATATGGTGCCAAATGTGCAATTCACATTGCAAAAAGTTCTAACGGGTCTCAAAATGTTTATTAGAGTCTAATAAGTAAATAATAAAAGTATAACAGTTAACCAATAAAAGGTTTGTCTGTTATCGTTAAAAGAACTTAACTAAAAAATTTGCACTATACATTAGTTATATAGGTCCTAAAAAGTGCTTTGTGAAATATATGGTGCCAAATGTGCAATTCACATTGCAAAAAGTTCTAACGGGTCTCAAAATGTTTATTGGAGTCTAATAAGTAAATAATAAAAGTATAACAGTTAACCAATAAAAGGTTTGTCTGTTATCGTTAAAAGAACTTAACTAAAAAATTTGCACTATACATTAGTTATATAGGTCCTAAAAAGTGCTTTGTGAAATATATGGTGCCAAATGTGCAATTCACATTGCAAAAAGTTCTAACGGGTCTCAAAATGTTTATTAGAGTCTAATAAGTAAATAATAAAAGTATAACAGTTAACCAATAAAAGGTTTGTCTGTTATCGTTAAAAGAACTTAACTAAAAAATTTGCACTATACATTAGTTATATAGGTCCTAAAAAGTGCTTTGTGAAATATATGGTGCCAAATGTGCAATTCACATTGCAAAAAGTTCTAACGGGTCTCAAAATGTTTATTAGAGTCTAATAAGTAAATAATAAAAGTATAACAGTTAACCAATAAAAGGTTTGTCTGTTATCGTTAAAAGAACTTAACTAAAAAATTTGCACTATACATTAGTTATATAGGTCCTAAAAAGTGCCTTGTGAACTATATGGTGCCAAATGTGCAATTCACATTGCAAAAAGTTCTAACGGGTCTCAAAATGTTTATTAGAGTCTAATAAGTAAATAATAAAAGTATAACAGTTAACCAATAAAAGGTTTGTCTGTTATCGTTAAAAGAACTTAACTAAAAAATTTGCACTATACATTAGTTATATAGGTCCTAAAAAGTGCTTTGTGAAATATATGGTGCCAAATGTGCAATTCACATTGCAAAAAGTTCTAACGGGTCTCAAAATGTTTATTAGAGTCTAATAAGTAAATAATAAAAGTATAACAGTTAACCAATAAAAGGTTTGTCTGTTATCGTTAAAAGAACTTAACTAAAAAATTTGCACTATACATTAGTTATATAGGTCCTAAAAAGTGCCTTGTGAACTATATAGTGCCAAATGTGCAATTCACATTGCAAAAAGTTCTAACGGGTCTCAAAATGTTTATTAGAGTCTAATAAGTAAATAATAAAAGTATAACAGTTAACCAATAAAAGGTTTGTCTGTTATCGTTAAAAGAACTTAACTAAAAAATTTGCACTATACATTAGTTATATAGGTCCTAAAAAGTGCTTTGTGAAATATATGGTGCCAAATGTGCAATTCACATTGCAAAAAGTTCTAACGTGTCTCAAAATGTTTATTAGAGTCTAATAAGTAAATAATAAAAGTATAACAGTTAACCAATAAAAGGTTTGTCTGTTATCGTTAAAAGAACTTAACTAAAAAATTTGCACTATACATTAGTTATATAGGTCCTAAAAAGTGCCTTGTGAACTATATAGTGCCAAATGTGCAATTCACATTGCAAAAAGTTCTAACGGGTTTCAAAATGTTTATTAGAGTCTAATAAGTAAATAATAAAAGTATAACAGTTAACCAATAAAAGGTTTGTCTGTTATCGTTAAAAGAACTTAACTAAAAAATTTGCACTATACATTAGTTATATAGGTCCTAAAAAGTGCCTTGTGAACTATATGGTGCCAAATGTGCAATTCACATTGCAAAAAGTTCTAACGGGTCTCAAAATGTTTATTAGAGTCTAATAAGTAAATAATAAAAGTATAACAGTTAACCAATAAAAGGTTTGTCTGTTATCGTTAAAAGAACTTAACTAAAAAATTTCCACTATACATTAGTTATATAGGTCCTAAAAAGTGCTTTGTGAAATATATGGTGCCAAATGTGCAATTCACATTGCAAAAAGTTCTAACGGGTCTCAAAATGTTTATTAGAGTCTAATAAGTAAATAATAAAAGTATAACAGTTAACCAATAAAAGGTTTGTCTGTTATCGTTAAAAGAACTTAACTAAAAAATCTGCACTATACATTAGTTATATAGGTCCTAAAAAGTGCCTTGTGAACTATATGGTGCCAAATGTGCAATTTACATTGCAAAAAGTTCTAACCGGTCTCAAAATGTTTATTAGAGTCTAATAAGTAAATAATAAAAGTATAACAGTTAACCAATAAACGGTTTGTCTGTTATCGTTAAAAGAACTTAACTAAAAAATTTGCACTATACATTAGTTATATAGGTCCTAAAAAGTGCCTTGTGAACTATATGGTGCCAAATGTGCAATTCACATTGCAAAAAGTTCTAACGGGTCTCAAAATGTTTATTAGAGTCTAATAAGTAAATAATAAAAGTATAACAGTTAACCAATAAAAGGTTTGTCTGTTATCGTTAAAAGAACTTAACTAAAAAATTTGCACTATACATTAGTTATATAGGTCCTAAAAAGTGCTTTGTGAAATATATGGTGCCAAATGTGCAATTCACATTGCAAAAAGTTCTAACGGGTCTCAAAATGTTTATTAGAGTCTAATAAGTAAATAATAAAAGTATAACAGTTAACCAATAAAAGGTTTGTCTGTTATCGTTAAAAGAACTTAACTAAAAAATTTGCACTATACATTAGTTATATAGGTCCTAAAAAGTGCTTTGTGAAATATATGGTGCCAAATGTGCAATTCACATTGCAAAAAGTTCTAACGGGTCTCAAAATGTTTATTAGAGTCTAATAAGTAAATAATAAAAGTATAACAGTTAACCAATAAAAGGTTTGTCTGTTATCGTTAAAAGAACTTAACTAAAAAATTTGCACTATACATTAGTTATATAGGTCCTAAAAAGTGCCTTGTGAACTATATGGTGCCAAATGTGCAATTCACATTGCAAAAAGTTCTAACGGGTCTCAAAATGTTTATTAGAGTCTAATAAGTAAATAATAAAAGTATAACAGTTAACCAATAAAAGGTTTGTCTGTTATCGTTAAAAGAACTTAACTAAAAAATTTCCACTATACATTAGTTATATAGGTCCTAAAAAGTGCTTTGTGAAATATATGGTGCCAAATGTGCAATTCACATTGCAAAAAGTTCTAACGGGTCTCAAAATGTTTATTAGAGTCTAATAAGTAAATAATAAAAGTATAACAGTTAACCAATAAAAGGTTTGTCTGTTATCGTTAAAAGAACTTAACTAAAAAATCTGCACTATACATTAGTTATATAGGTCCTAAAAAGTGCCTTGTGAACTATATGGTGCCAAATGTGCAATTTACATTGCAAAAAGTTCTAACCGGTCTCAAAATGTTTATTAGAGTCTAATAAGTAAATAATAAAAGTATAACAGTTAACCAATAAAAGGTTTGTCTGTTATCGTTAAAAGAACTTAACTAAAAAATTTGCACTATACATTAGTTATATAGGTCCTAAAAAGTGCCTTGTGAACTATATAGTGCCAAATGTGCAATTCACATTGCAAAAAGTTCTAACGGGTCTCAAAATGTTTATTAGAGTCTAATAAGTAAATAATAAAAGTATAACAGTTAACCAATAAAAGGTTTGTCTGTTATCGTTAAAAGAACTTAACTAAAAAATTTGCACTATACATTAGTTATATAGGTCCTAAAAAGTGCTTTGTGAAATATATGGTGCCAAATGTGCAATTCACATTGCAAAAAGTTCTAACGGATCTCAAAATGTTTATTGGAGTCTAATAAGTAAATAATAAAAGTATAACAGTTAACCAATAAAAGGTTTGTCTGTTATCGTTAAAAGAACTTAACTAAAAAATTTGCACTATACATTAGTTATATAGGTCCTAAAAAGTGCTTTGTGAAATATATGGTGCCAAATGTGCAATTCACATTGCAAAAAGTTCTAACGGGTCTCAAAATGTTTATTAGAGTCTAATAAGTAAATAATAAAAGTATAACAGTTAACCAATAAAAGGTTTGTCTGTTATCGTTAAAAGAACTTAACTAAAAAATTTGCACTATACATTAGTTATATAGGTCCTAAAAAGTGCTTTGTGAAATATATGGTGCCAAATGTGCAATTCACATTGCAAAAAGTTCTAACGGGTCTCAAAATGTTTATTGGAGTCTAATAAGTAAATAATAAAAGTATAACAGTTAACCAATAAAAGGTTTGTCTGTTATCGTTAAAAGAACTTAACTAAAAAATTTGCACTATACATTAGTTATATAGGTCCTAAAAAGTGCTTTGTGAAATATATGGTGCCAAATGTGCAATTCACATTGCAAAAAGTTCTAACGGGTCTCAAAATGTTTATTAGAGTCTAATAAGTAAATAATAAAAGTATAACAGTTAACCAATAAAAGGTTTGTCTGTTATCGTTAAAAGAACTTAACTAAAAAATTTGCACTATACATTAGTTATATAGGTCCTAAAAAGTGCCTTGTGAACTATATGGTGCCAAATGTGCAATTCACATTGCAAAAAGTTCTAACGGGTCTCAAAATGTTTATTAGAGTCTAATAAGTAAATAATAAAAGTATAACAGTTAACCAATAAAAGGTTTGTCTGTTATCGTTAAAAGAACTTAACTAAAAAATTTGCACTATACATTAGTTATATAGGTCCTAAAAAGTGCTTTGTGAAATATATGGTGCCAAATGTGCAATTCACATTGCAAAAAGTTCTAACGGGTCTCAAAATGTTTATTGGAGTCTAATAAGTAAATAATAAAAGTATAACAGTTAACCAATAAAAGGTTTGTCTGTTATCGTTAAAAGAACTTAACTAAAAAATTTGCACTATACATTAGTTATATAGGTCCTAAAAAGTGCTTTGTGAAATATATGGTGCCAAATGTGCAATTCACATTGCAAAAAGTTCTAACGGGTCTCAAAATGTTTATTAGAGTCTAATAAGTAAATAATAAAAGTATAACAGTTAACCAATAAAAGGTTTGTCTGTTATCGTTAAAAGAACTTAACTAAAAAATTTGCACTATACATTAGTTATATAGGTCCTAAAAAGTGCCTTGTGAACTATATGGTGCCAAATGAGCAATTCACATTGCAAAAAGTTCTAACGGGTCTCAAAATGTTTATTAGAGTCTAATAAGTAAATAATAAAAGTATAACAGTTAACCAATAAAAGGTTTGTCTGTTATCGTTAAAAGAACTTAACTAAAAAATTTCCACTATACATTAGTTATATAGGTCCTAAAAAGTGCTTTGTGAAATATATGGTGCCAAATGTGCAATTCACATTGCAAAAAGTTTTAACGGGTCTCAAAATGTTTATTAGAGTCTAATAAGTAAATAATAAAAGTATAACAGTTAACCAATAAAAGGTTTGTCTGTTATCGTTAAAAGAACTTAACTAAAAAATCTGCACTATACATTAGTTATATAGGTCCTAAAAAGTGCCTTGTGAACTATATGGTGCCAAATGTGCAATTTACATTGCAAAAAGTTCTAACCGGTCTCAAAATGTTTATTAGAGTCTAATAAGTAAATAATAAAAGTATAACAGTTAACCAATAAAAGGTTTGTCTGTTATCGTTAAAAGAACTTAACTAAAAAATTTGCACTATACATTAGTTATATAGGTCCTAAAAAGTGCCTTGTGAACTATATGGTGCCAAATGTGCAATTCACATTGCAAAAAGTTCTAACGGGTCTCAAAATGTTTATTAGAGTCTAATAAGTAAATAATAAAAGTATAACAGTTAACCAATAAAAGGTTTGTCTGTTATCGTTAAAAGAACTTAACTAAAAAATTTGCACTATACATTAGTTATATAGGTCCTAAAAAGTGCTTTGTGAAATATATGGTGCCAAATGTGCAATTCACATTGCAAAAAGTTCTAACGGGTCTCAAAATGTTTATTAGAGTCTAATAAGTAAATAATAAAAGTATAACAGTTAACCAATAAAAGGTTTGTCTGTTATCGTTAAAAGAACTTAACTAAAAAATTTGCACTATACATTAGTTATATAGGTCCTAAAAAGTGCTTTGTGAAATATATGGTGCCAAATGTGCAATTCACATTGCAAAAAGTTCTAACGGGTCTCAAAATGTTTATTAGAGTCTAATAAGTAAATAATAAAAGTATAACAGTTAACCAATAAAAGGTTTGTCTGTTATCGTTAAAAGAACTTAACTAAAAAATTTGCACTATACATTAGTTATATAGGTCCTAAAAAGTGCTTTGTGAAATATATGGTGCCAAATGTGCAATTCACATTGCAAAAAGTTCTAACGGGTCTCAAAATGTTTATTAGAGTCTAATAAGTAAATAATAAAAGTATAACAGTTAACCAATAAAAGGTTTGTCTGTTATCGTTAAAAGAACTTAACTAAAAAATTTGCACTATACATTAGTTATATAGGTCCTAAAAAGTGCTTTGTGAAATATATGGTGCCAAATGTGCAATTCACATTGCAAAAAGTTCTAACGGGTCTCAAAATGTTTATTAGAGTCTAATAAGTAAATAATAAAAGTATAACAGTTAACCAATAAAAGGTTTGTCTGTTATCGTTAAAAGAACTTAACTAAAAAATTTGCACTATACATTAGTTATATAGGTCCTAAAAAGTGCTTTGTGAAATATATGGTGCCAAATGTGCAATTCACATTGCAAAAAGTTCTAACGGGTCTCAAAATGTTTATTAGAGTCTAATAAGTAAATAATAAAAGTATAACAGTTAACCAATAAAAGGTTTGTCTGTTATCGTTAAAAGAACTTAACTAAAAAATTTGCACTATACATTAGTTATATAGGTCCTAAAAAGTGCTTTGTGAAATATATGGTGCCAAATGTGCAATTCACATTGCAAAAAGTTCTAACGGGTCTCAAAATGTTTATTAGAGTCTAATAAGTAAATAATAAAAGTATAACAGTTAACCAATAAAAGGT
Organism: Clavelina lepadiformis; assembly: GCF_947623445.1. Lineage (NCBI taxonomy): Eukaryota > Metazoa > Chordata > Ascidiacea > Aplousobranchia > Clavelinidae > Clavelina > Clavelina lepadiformis. The sequence continues at coordinate 9,558,701 of NC_135247.1, read as the reverse complement.
TTGTCTGTTATCGTTAAAAGAACTTAACTAAAAAATTTGCACTATACATTAGTTATATAGGTCCTAAAAAGTGCCTTGTGAACTATATGGTGCCAAATGTGCAATTCACATTGCAAAAAGTTCTAACGGGTCTCAAAATGTTTATTAGAGTCTAATAAGTAAATAATAAAAGCATAACAGTTAACCAATAAAAGGTTTGTCTGTTATCGTTAAAAGAACTTAACTAAAATATTTCCACTATACATTAGTTATATAGGTCCTAAAAAGTGCTTTGTGAAATATATGGTGCCAAATGTGCAATTCACATTGCAAAAAACACTAACGGGTCTCAAAATGTTTATTAGAGTCTAATAAGTAAATAATAAAAGTATAACAGTTAACCAATAAAAGGTTTGTCTGTTATCGTTAAAAGAACTTAACTAAAAAATCTGCACTATACATTAGTTATATAGGTCCTAAAAAGTGCCTTGTGAACTATATGGTGCCAAATGTGCAATTTACATTGCAAAAAGTTCTAACCGGTCTCAAAATGTTTATTAGAGTCTAATAAGTAAATAATAAAAGTATAACAGTTAACCAATAAAAGGTTTGTCTGTTATCGTTAAAAGAACTTAACTAAAAAATTTGCACTATACATTAGTTATATAGGTCCTAAAAAGTGCCTTGTGAACTATATGGTGCCAAATGTGCAATTCACATTGCAAAAAGTTCTAACGGGTCTCAAAATGTTTATTAGAGTCTAATAAGTAAATAATAAAAGTATAACAGTTAACCAATAAAAGGTTTGTCTGTTATCGTTAAAAGAACTTAACTAAAAAATTTGCACTATACATTAGTTATATAGGTCCTAAAAAGTGCTTTGTGAAATATATGGTGCCAAATGTGCAATTCACATTGCAAAAAGTTCTAACGGGTCTCAAAATGTTTATTAGAGTCTAATAAGTAAATAATAAAAGTATAACAGTTAACCAATAAAAGGTTTGTCTGTTATCGTTAAAAGAACTTAACTAAAAAATTTGCACTATACATTAGTTATATAGGTCCTAAAAAGTGCTTTGTGAAATATATGGTGCCAAATGTGCAATTCACAATGCAAAAAGTTCTAACGGGTCTCAAAATGTTTATTAGAGTCTAATAAGTAAATAATAAAAGTATAACAGTTAACCAATAAAAGGTTTGTCTGTTATCGTTAAAAGAACTTAACTAAAAAATTTGCACTATACATTAGTTATATAGGTCCTAAAAAGTGCTTTGTGAAATATATGGTGCCAAATGTGCAATTCACATTGCAAAAAGTTCTAACGGGTCTCAAAATGTTTATTAGAGTCTAATAAGTAAATAATAAAAGTATAACAGTTAACCAATAAAAGGTTTGTCTGTTATCGTTAAAAGAACTTAACTAAAAAATTTGCACTATACATTAGTTATATAGGTCCTAAAAAGTGCCTTGTGAACTATATAGTGCCAAATGTGCAATTCACATTGCAAAAAGTTCTAACGGGTCTCAAAATGTTTATTAGAGTCTAATAAGTAAATAATAAAAGTATAACAGTTAACCAATAAAAGGTTTGTCTGTTATCGTTAAAAGAACTTAACTAAAAAATTTGCACTATACATTAGTTATATAGGTCCTAAAAAGTGCTTTGTGAAATATATGGTGCCAAATGTGCAATTCACATTGCAAAAAATTCTAACGGGTCTCAAAATGTTTATTAGAGTCTAATAAGTAAATAATAAAAGTATAACAGTTAACCAATAAAAGGTTTGTCTGTTATCGTTAAAAGAACTTAACTAAAAAATTTGCACTATACATTAGTTATATAGGTCCTAAAAAGTGCTTTGTGAAATATATGGTGCCAAATGTGCAATTCACATTGCAAAAAGTTCTAACGGGTCTCAAAATGTTTATTAGAGTCTAATAAGTAAATAATAAAAGTATAACAGTTAACCAATAAAAGGTTTGTCTGTTATCGTTAAAAGAACTTAACTAAAAAATTTGCACTATACATTAGTTATATAGGTCCTAAAAAGTGCCTTGTGAACTATATGGTGCCAAATGTGCAATTCACATTGCAAAAAGTTCTAACGGGTCTCAAAATGTTTATTAGAGTCTAATAAGTAAATAATAAAAGTATAACAGTTAACCAATAAAAGGTTTGTCTGTTATCGTTAAAAGAACTTAACTAAAAAATTTCCACTATACATTAGTTATATAGGTCCTAAAAAGTGCTTTGTGAAATATATGGTGCCAAATGTGCAATTCACATTGCAAAAAGTTCTAACGGGTCTCAAAATGTTTATTAGAGTCTAATAAGTAAATAATAAAAGTATAACAGTTAACCAATAAAAGGTTTGTCTGTTATCGTTAAAAGAACTTAACTAAAAAATCTGCACTATACATTAGTTATATAGGTCCTAAAAAGTGCCTTGTGAACTATATGGTGCCAAATGTGCAATTTACATTGCAAAAAGTTCTAACCGGTCTCAAAATGTTTATTAGAGTCTAATAAGTAAATAATAAAAGTATAACAGTTAACCAATAAAAGGTTTGTCTGTTATCGTTAAAAGAACTTAACTAAAAAATTTGCACTATACATTAGTTATATAGGTCCTAAAAAGTGCCTTGTGAACTATATGGTGCCAAATGTGCAATTCACATTGCAAAAAGTTCTAACGGGTCTCAAAATGTTTATTAGAGTCTAATAAGTAAATAATAAAAGTATAACAGTTAACCAATAAAAGGTTTGTCTGTTATCGTTAAAAGAACTTAACTAAAAAATTTGCACTATACATTAGTTATATAGGTCCTAAAAAGTGCTTTGTGAAATATATGGTGCCAAATGTGCAATTCACATTGCAAAAAGTTCTAACGGGTCTCAAAATGTTTATTGGAGTCTAATAAGTAAATAATAAAAGTATAACAGTTAACCAATAAAAGGTTTGTCTGTTATCGTTAAAAGAACTTAACTAAAAAATTTGCACTATACATTAGTTATATAGGTCCTAAAAAGTGCTTTGTGAAATATATGGTGCCAAATGTGCAATTCACATTGCAAAAAGTTCTAACGGGTCTCAAAATGTTTATTAGAGTCTAATAAGTAAATAATAAAAGTATAACAGTTAACCAATAAAAGGTTTGTCTGTTATCGTTAAAAGAACTTAACTAAAAAATTTGCACTATACATTAGTTATATAGGTCCTAAAAAGTGCTTTGTGAAATATATGGTGCCAAATGTGCAATTCACATTGCAAAAAGTTCTAACGGGTCTCAAAATGTTTATTAGAGTCTAATAAGTAAATAATAAAAGTATAACAGTTAACCAATAAAAGGTTTGTCTGTTATCGTTAAAAGAACTTAACTAAAAAATTTGCACTATACATTAGTTATATAGGTCCTAAAAAGTGCTTTGTGAAATATATGGTGCCAAATGTGCAATTCACATTGCAAAAAGTTTTAACGGGTCTCAAAATGTTTATTAGAGTCTAATAAGTAAATAATAAAAGTATAACAGTTAACCAATAAAAGGTTTGTCTGTTATCGTTAAAAGAACTTAACTAAAAAATCTGCACTATACATTAGTTATATAGGTCCTAAAAAGTGCTTTGTGAACTATATGGTGCCAAATGTGCAATTTACATTGCAAAAAGTTCTAACCGGTCTCAAAATGTTTATTAGAGTCTAATAAGTAAATAATAAAAGTATAACAGTTAACCAATAAAAGGTTTGTCTGTTATCGTTAAAAGAACTTAACTAAAAAATTTGCACTATACATTAGTTATATAGGTCCTAAAAAGTGCCTTGTGAACTATATGGTGCCAAATGTGCAATTCACATTGCAAAAAGTTCTAACGGGTCTCAAAATGTTTATTAGAGTCTAATAAGTAAATAATAAAAGTATAACAGTTAACCAATAAAAGGTTTGTCTGTTATCGTTAAAAGAACTTAACTAAAAAATTTGCACTATACATTAGTTATATAGGTCCTAAAAAGTGCTTTGTGAAATATATGGTGCCAAATGTGCAATTCACATTGCAAAAAGTTCTAACGGGTCTCAAAATGTTTATTGGAGTCTAATAAGTAAATAATAAAAGTATAACAGTTAACCAATAAAAGGTTTGTCTGTTATCGTTAAAAGAACTTAACTAAAAAATTTGCACTATACATTAGTTATATAGGTCCTAAAAAGTGCTTTGTGAAATATATGGTGCCAAATGTGCAATTCACATTGCAAAAAGTTCTAACGGGTCTCAAAATGTTTATTAGAGTCTAATAAGTAAATAATAAAAGTATAACAGTTAACCAATAAAAGGTTTGTCTGTTATCGTTAAAAGAACTTAACTAAAAAATTTGCACTATACATTAGTTATATAGGTCCTAAAAAGTGCGTTGTGAAATATATGGTGCCAAATGTGCAATTCACATTGCAAAAAGTTCTAACGGGTCTCAAAATGTTTATTAGAGTCTAATAAGTAAATAATAAAAGTATAACAGTTAACCAATAAAAGGTTTGTCTGTTATCGTTAAAAGAACTTAACTAAAAAATTTGCACTATACATTAGTTATATAGGTCCTAAAAAGTGCTTTGTGAAATATATGGTGCCAAATGTGCAATTCACATTGCAAAAAGTTCTAACGGGTCTCAAAATGTTTATTAGAGTCTAATAAGTAAATAATAAAAGTATAACAGTTAACCAATAAAAGGTTTGTCTGTTATCGTTAAAAGAACTTAACTAAAAAATTTCCACTATACATTAGTTATATAGGTCCTAAAAAGTGCTTTGTGAAATATATGGTGCCAAATGTGCAATTCACATTGCAAAAAGTTCTAACGGGTCTCAAAATGTTTATTAGAGTCTAATAAGTAAATAATAAAAGTATAACAGTTAACCAATAAAAGGTTTGTCTGTTATCGTTAAAAGAACTTAACTAAAAAATCTGCACTATACATTAGTTATATAGGTCCTAAAAAGTGCCTTGTGAACTATATGGTGCCAAATGTGCAATTTACATTGCAAAAAGTTCTAACCGGTCTCAAAATGTTTATTAGAGTCTAATAAGTAAATAATAAAAGTATAACAGTTAACCAATAAACGGTTTGTCTGTTATCGTTAAAAGAACTTAACTAAAAAATTTGCACTATACATTAGTTATATAGGTCCTAAAAAGTGCCTTGTGAACTATATGGTGCCAAATGTGCAATTCACATTGCAAAAAGTTCTAACGGGTCTCAAAATGTTTATTAGAGTCTAATAAGTAAATAATAAAAGTATAACAGTTAACCAATAAAAGGTTTGTCTGTTATCGTTAAAAGAACTTAACTAAAAAATTTGCACTATACATTAGTTATATAGGTCCTAAAAAGTGCTTTGTGAAATATATGGTGCCAAATGTGCAATTCACATTGCAAAAAGTTCTAACGGGTCTCAAAATGTTTATTAGAGTCTAATAAGTAAATAATAAAAGTATAACAGTTAACCAATAAAAGGTTTGTCTGTTATCGTTAAAAGAACTTAACTAAAAAATTTGCACTATACATTAGTTATATAGGTCCTAAAAAGTGCTTTGTGAAATATATGGTGCCAAATGTGCAATTCACATTGCAAAAAGTTCTAACGGGTCTCAAAATGTTTATTAGAGTCTAATAAGTAAATAATAAAAGTATAACAGTTAACCAATAAAAGGTTTGTCTGTTATCGTTAAAAGAACTTAACTAAAAAATTTGCACTATACATTAGTTATATAGGTCCTAAAAAGTGCCTTGTGAACTATATGGTGCCAAATGTGCAATTCACATTGCAAAAAGTTCTAACGGGTCTCAAAATGTTTATTAGAGTCTAATAAGTAAATAATAAAAGTATAACAGTTAACCAATAAAAGGTTTGTCTGTTATCGTTAAAAGAACTTAACTAAAAAATTTCCACTATACATTAGTTATATAGGTCCTAAAAAGTGCTTTGTGAAATATATGGTGCCAAATGTGCAATTCACATTGCAAAAAGTTCTAACGGGTCTCAAAATGTTTATTAGAGTCTAATAAGTAAATAATAAAAGTATAACAGTTAACCAATAAAAGGTTTGTCTGTTATCGTTAAAAGAACTTAACTAAAAAATCTGCACTATACATTAGTTATATAGGTCCTAAAAAGTGCCTTGTGAACTATATGGTGCCAAATGTGCAATTTACATTGCAAAAAGTTCTAACCGGTCTCAAAATGTTTATTAGAGTCTAATAAGTAAATAATAAAAGTATAACAGTTAACCAATAAAAGGTTTGTCTGTTATCGTTAAAAGAACTTAACTAAAAAATTTGCACTATACATTAGTTATATAGGTCCTAAAAAGTGCCTTGTGAACTATATAGTGCCAAATGTGCAATTCACATTGCAAAAAGTTCTAACGGGTCTCAAAATGTTTATTAGAGTCTAATAAGTAAATAATAAAAGTATAACAGTTAACCAATAAAAGGTTTGTCTGTTATCGTTAAAAGAACTTAACTAAAAAATTTGCACTATACATTAGTTATATAGGTCCTAAAAAGTGCTTTGTGAAATATATGGTGCCAAATGTGCAATTCACATTGCAAAAAGTTCTAACGGATCTCAAAATGTTTATTGGAGTCTAATAAGTAAATAATAAAAGTATAACAGTTAACCAATAAAAGGTTTGTCTGTTATCGTTAAAAGAACTTAACTAAAAAATTTGCACTATACATTAGTTATATAGGTCCTAAAAAGTGCTTTGTGAAATATATGGTGCCAAATGTGCAATTCACATTGCAAAAAGTTCTAACGGGTCTCAAAATGTTTATTAGAGTCTAATAAGTAAATAATAAAAGTATAACAGTTAACCAATAAAAGGTTTGTCTGTTATCGTTAAAAGAACTTAACTAAAAAATTTGCACTATACATTAGTTATATAGGTCCTAAAAAGTGCTTTGTGAAATATATGGTGCCAAATGTGCAATTCACATTGCAAAAAGTTCTAACGGGTCTCAAAATGTTTATTGGAGTCTAATAAGTAAATAATAAAAGTATAACAGTTAACCAATAAAAGGTTTGTCTGTTATCGTTAAAAGAACTTAACTAAAAAATTTGCACTATACATTAGTTATATAGGTCCTAAAAAGTGCTTTGTGAAATATATGGTGCCAAATGTGCAATTCACATTGCAAAAAGTTCTAACGGGTCTCAAAATGTTTATTAGAGTCTAATAAGTAAATAATAAAAGTATAACAGTTAACCAATAAAAGGTTTGTCTGTTATCGTTAAAAGAACTTAACTAAAAAATTTGCACTATACATTAGTTATATAGGTCCTAAAAAGTGCCTTGTGAACTATATGGTGCCAAATGTGCAATTCACATTGCAAAAAGTTCTAACGGGTCTCAAAATGTTTATTAGAGTCTAATAAGTAAATAATAAAAGTATAACAGTTAACCAATAAAAGGTTTGTCTGTTATCGTTAAAAGAACTTAACTAAAAAATTTGCACTATACATTAGTTATATAGGTCCTAAAAAGTGCTTTGTGAAATATATGGTGCCAAATGTGCAATTCACATTGCAAAAAGTTCTAACGGGTCTCAAAATGTTTATTGGAGTCTAATAAGTAAATAATAAAAGTATAACAGTTAACCAATAAAAGGTTTGTCTGTTATCGTTAAAAGAACTTAACTAAAAAATTTGCACTATACATTAGTTATATAGGTCCTAAAAAGTGCTTTGTGAAATATATGGTGCCAAATGTGCAATTCACATTGCAAAAAGTTCTAACGGGTCTCAAAATGTTTATTAGAGTCTAATAAGTAAATAATAAAAGTATAACAGTTAACCAATAAAAGGTTTGTCTGTTATCGTTAAAAGAACTTAACTAAAAAATTTGCACTATACATTAGTTATATAGGTCCTAAAAAGTGCCTTGTGAACTATATGGTGCCAAATGAGCAATTCACATTGCAAAAAGTTCTAACGGGTCTCAAAATGTTTATTAGAGTCTAATAAGTAAATAATAAAAGTATAACAGTTAACCAATAAAAGGTTTGTCTGTTATCGTTAAAAGAACTTAACTAAAAAATTTCCACTATACATTAGTTATATAGGTCCTAAAAAGTGCTTTGTGAAATATATGGTGCCAAATGTGCAATTCACATTGCAAAAAGTTTTAACGGGTCTCAAAATGTTTATTAGAGTCTAATAAGTAAATAATAAAAGTATAACAGTTAACCAATAAAAGGTTTGTCTGTTATCGTTAAAAGAACTTAACTAAAAAATCTGCACTATACATTAGTTATATAGGTCCTAAAAAGTGCCTTGTGAACTATATGGTGCCAAATGTGCAATTTACATTGCAAAAAGTTCTAACCGGTCTCAAAATGTTTATTAGAGTCTAATAAGTAAATAATAAAAGTATAACAGTTAACCAATAAAAGGTTTGTCTGTTATCGTTAAAAGAACTTAACTAAAAAATTTGCACTATACATTAGTTATATAGGTCCTAAAAAGTGCCTTGTGAACTATATGGTGCCAAATGTGCAATTCACATTGCAAAAAGTTCTAACGGGTCTCAAAATGTTTATTAGAGTCTAATAAGTAAATAATAAAAGTATAACAGTTAACCAATAAAAGGTTTGTCTGTTATCGTTAAAAGAACTTAACTAAAAAATTTGCACTATACATTAGTTATATAGGTCCTAAAAAGTGCTTTGTGAAATATATGGTGCCAAATGTGCAATTCACATTGCAAAAAGTTCTAACGGGTCTCAAAATGTTTATTAGAGTCTAATAAGTAAATAATAAAAGTATAACAGTTAACCAATAAAAGGTTTGTCTGTTATCGTTAAAAGAACTTAACTAAAAAATTTGCACTATACATTAGTTATATAGGTCCTAAAAAGTGCTTTGTGAAATATATGGTGCCAAATGTGCAATTCACATTGCAAAAAGTTCTAACGGGTCTCAAAATGTTTATTAGAGTCTAATAAGTAAATAATAAAAGTATAACAGTTAACCAATAAAAGGTTTGTCTGTTATCGTTAAAAGAACTTAACTAAAAAATTTGCACTATACATTAGTTATATAGGTCCTAAAAAGTGCTTTGTGAAATATATGGTGCCAAATGTGCAATTCACATTGCAAAAAGTTCTAACGGGTCTCAAAATGTTTATTAGAGTCTAATAAGTAAATAATAAAAGTATAACAGTTAACCAATAAAAGGTTTGTCTGTTATCGTTAAAAGAACTTAACTAAAAAATTTGCACTATACATTAGTTATATAGGTCCTAAAAAGTGCTTTGTGAAATATATGGTGCCAAATGTGCAATTCACATTGCAAAAAGTTCTAACGGGTCTCAAAATGTTTATTAGAGTCTAATAAGTAAATAATAAAAGTATAACAGTTAACCAATAAAAGGTTTGTCTGTTATCGTTAAAAGAACTTAACTAAAAAATTTGCACTATACATTAGTTATATAGGTCCTAAAAAGTGCTTTGTGAAATATATGGTGCCAAATGTGCAATTCACATTGCAAAAAGTTCTAACGGGTCTCAAAATGTTTATTAGAGTCTAATAAGTAAATAATAAAAGTATAACAGTTAACCAATAAAAGGTTTGTCTGTTATCGTTAAAAGAACTTAACTAAAAAATTTGCACTATACATTAGTTATATAGGTCCTAAAAAGTGCTTTGTGAAATATATGGTGCCAAATGTGCAATTCACATTGCAAAAAGTTCTAACGGGTCTCAAAATGTTTATTAGAGTCTAATAAGTAAATAATAAAAGTATAACAGTTAACCAATAAAAGGTTTGTCTGTTATCGTTAAAAGAACTTAACTAAAAAATTTGCACTATACATTAGTTATATAGGTCCTAAAAAGTGCCTTGTGAACTATATGGTGCCAAATGTGCAATTCACATTGCAAAAAGTTCTAACGGGTCTCAAAATGTTTATTAGAGTCTAATAAGTAAATAATAAAAGCATAACAGTTAACCAATAAAAGGTTTGTCTGTTATCGTTAAAAGAACTTAACTAAAATATTTCCACTATACATTAGTTATATAGGTCCTAAAAAGTGCTTTGTGAAATATATGGTGCCAAATGTGCAATTCACATTGCAAAAAACACTAACGGGTCTCAAAATGTTTATTAGAGTCTAATAAGTAAATAATAAAAGTATAACAGTTAACCAATAAAAGGTTTGTCTGTTATCGTTAAAAGAACTTAACTAAAAAATCTGCACTATACATTAGTTATATAGGTCCTAAAAAGTGCCTTGTGAACTATATGGTGCCAAATGTGCAATTTACATTGCAAAAAGTTCTAACCGGTCTCAAAATGTTTATTAGAGTCTAATAAGTAAATAATAAAAGTATAACAGTTAACCAATAAAAGGTTTGTCTGTTATCGTTAAAAGAACTTAACTAAAAAATTTGCACTATACATTAGTTATATAGGTCCTAAAAAGTGCCTTGTGAACTATATGGTGCCAAATGTGCAATTCACATTGCAAAAAGTTCTAACGGGTCTCAAAATGTTTATTAGAGTCTAATAAGTAAATAATAAAAGTATAACAGTTAACCAATAAAAGGTTTGTCTGTTATCGTTAAAAGAACTTAACTAAAAAATTTGCACTATACATTAGTTATATAGGTCCTAAAAAGTGCTTTGTGAAATATATGGTGCCAAATGTGCAATTCACATTGCAAAAAGTTCTAACGGGTCTCAAAATGTTTATTAGAGTCTAATAAGTAAATAATAAAAGTATAACAGTTAACCAATAAAAGGTTTGTCTGTTATCGTTAAAAGAACTTAACTAAAAAATTTGCACTATACATTAGTTATATAGGTCCTAAAAAGTGCTTTGTGAAATATATGGTGCCAAATGTGCAATTCACAATGCAAAAAGTTCTAACGGGTCTCAAAATGTTTATTAGAGTCTAATAAGTAAATAATAAAAGTATAACAGTTAACCAATAAAAGGTTTGTCTGTTATCGTTAAAAGAACTTAACTAAAAAATTTGCACTATACATTAGTTATATAGGTCCTAAAAAGTGCTTTGTGAAATATATGGTGCCAAATGTGCAATTCACATTGCAAAAAGTTCTAACGGGTCTCAAAATGTTTATTAGAGTCTAATAAGTAAATAATAAAAGTATAACAGTTAACCAATAAAAGGTTTGTCTGTTATCGTTAAAAGAACTTAACTAAAAAATTTGCACTATACATTAGTTATATAGGTCCTAAAAAGTGCCTTGTGAACTATATAGTGCCAAATGTGCAATTCACATTGCAAAAAGTTCTAACGGGTCTCAAAATGTTTATTAGAGTCTAATAAGTAAATAATAAAAGTATAACAGTTAACCAATAAAAGGTTTGTCTGTTATCGTTAAAAGAACTTAACTAAAAAATTTGCACTATACATTAGTTATATAGGTCCTAAAAAGTGCTTTGTGAAATATATGGTGCCAAATGTGCAATTCACATTGCAAAAAATTCTAACGGGTCTCAAAATGTTTATTAGAGTCTAATAAGTAAATAATAAAAGTATAACAGTTAACCAATAAAAGGTTTGTCTGTTATCGTTAAAAGAACTTAACTAAAAAATTTGCACTATACATTAGTTATATAGGTCCTAAAAAGTGCTTTGTGAAATATATGGTGCCAAATGTGCAATTCACATTGCAAAAAGTTCTAACGGGTCTCAAAATGTTTATTAGAGTCTAATAAGTAAATAATAAAAGTATAACAGTTAACCAATAAAAGGTTTGTCTGTTATCGTTAAAAGAACTTAACTAAAAAATTTGCACTATACATTAGTTATATAGGTCCTAAAAAGTGCCTTGTGAACTATATGGTGCCAAATGTGCAATTCACATTGCAAAAAGTTCTAACGGGTCTCAAAATGTTTATTAGAGTCTAATAAGTAAATAATAAAAGTATAACAGTTAACCAATAAAAGGTTTGTCTGTTATCGTTAAAAGAACTTAACTAAAAAATTTCCACTATACATTAGTTATATAGGTCCTAAAAAGTGCTTTGTGAAATATATGGTGCCAAATGTGCAATTCACATTGCAAAAAGTTCTAACGGGTCTCAAAATGTTTATTAGAGTCTAATAAGTAAATAATAAAAGTATAACAGTTAACCAATAAAAGGTTTGTCTGTTATCGTTAAAAGAACTTAACTAAAAAATCTGCACTATACATTAGTTATATAGGTCCTAAAAAGTGCCTTGTGAACTATATGGTGCCAAATGTGCAATTTACATTGCAAAAAGTTCTAACCGGTCTCAAAATGTTTATTAGAGTCTAATAAGTAAATAATAAAAGTATAACAGTTAACCAATAAAAGGTTTGTCTGTTATCGTTAAAAGAACTTAACTAAAAAATCTGCACTATACATTAGTTATATAGGTCCTAAAAAGTGCCTTGTGAACTATATGGTGCCAAATGTGCAATTTACATTGCAAAAAGTTCTAACCGGTCTCAAAATGTTTATTAGAGTCTAATAAGTAAATAATAAAAGTATAACAGTTAACCAATAAAAGGTTTGTCTGTTATCGTTAAAAGAACTTAACTAAAAAATTTGCACTATACATTAGTTATATAGGTCCTAAAAAGTGCCTTGTGAACTATATGGTGCCAAATGTGCAATTCACATTGCAAAAAGTTCTAACGGGTCTCAAAATGTTTATTAGAGTCTAATAAGTAAATAATAAAAGTATAACAGTTAACCAATAAAAGGTTTGTCTGTTATCGTTAAAAGAACTTAACTAAAAAATTTGCACTATACATTAGTTATATAGGTCCTAAAAAGTGCTTTGTGAAATATATGGTGCCAAATGTGCAATTCACATTGCAAAAAGTTCTAACGGGTCTCAAAATGTTTATTGGAGTCTAATAAGTAAATAATAAAAGTATAACAGTTAACCAATAAAAGGTTTGTCTGTTATCGTTAAAAGAACTTAACTAAAAAATTTGCACTATACATTAGTTATATAGGTCCTAAAAAGTGCTTTGTGAAATATATGGTGCCAAATGTGCAATTCACATTGCAAAAAGTTCTAACGGGTCTCAAAATGTTTATTAGAGTCTAATAAGTAAATAATAAAAGTATAACAGTTAACCAATAAAAGGTTTGTCTGTTATCGTTAAAAGAACTTAACTAAAAAATTTGCACTATACATTAGTTATATAGGTCCTAAAAAGTGCTTTGTGAAATATATGGTGCCAAATGTGCAATTCACATTGCAAAAAGTTCTAACGGGTCTCAAAATGTTTATTAGAGTCTAATAAGTAAATAATAAAAGTATAACAGTTAACCAATAAAAGGTTTGTCTGTTATCGTTAAAAGAACTTAACTAAAAAATTTGCACTATACATTAGTTATATAGGTCCTAAAAAGTGCTTTGTGAAATATATGGTGCCAAATGTGCAATTCACATTGCAAAAAGTTTTAACGGGTCTCAAAATGTTTATTAGAGTCTAATAAGTAAATAATAAAAGTATAACAGTTAACCAATAAAAGGTTTGTCTGTTATCGTTAAAAGAACTTAACTAAAAAATCTGCACTATACATTAGTTATATAGGTCCTAAAAAGTGCTTTGTGAACTATATGGTGCCAAATGTGCAATTTACATTGCAAAAAGTTCTAACCGGTCTCAAAATGTTTATTAGAGTCTAATAAGTAAATAATAAAAGTATAACAGTTAACCAATAAAAGGTTTGTCTGTTATCGTTAAAAGAACTTAACTAAAAAATTTGCACTATACATTAGTTATATAGGTCCTAAAAAGTGCCTTGTGAACTATATGGTGCCAAATGTGCAATTCACATTGCAAAAAGTTCTAACGGGTCTCAAAATGTTTATTAGAGTCTAATAAGTAAATAATAAAAGTATAACAGTTAACCAATAAAAGGTTTGTCTGTTATCGTTAAAAGAACTTAACTAAAAAATTTGCACTATACATTAGTTATATAGGTCCTAAAAAGTGCTTTGTGAAATATATGGTGCCAAATGTGCAATTCACATTGCAAAAAGTTCTAACGGGTCTCAAAATGTTTATTGGAGTCTAATAAGTAAATAATAAAAGTATAACAGTTAACCAATAAAAGGTTTGTCTGTTATCGTTAAAAGAACTTAACTAAAAAATTTGCACTATACATTAGTTATATAGGTCCTAAAAAGTGCTTTGTGAAATATATGGTGCCAAATGTGCAATTCACATTGCAAAAAGTTCTAACGGGTCTCAAAATGTTTATTAGAGTCTAATAAGTAAATAATAAAAGTATAACAGTTAACCAATAAAAGGTTTGTCTGTTATCGTTAAAAGAACTTAACTAAAAAATTTGCACTATACATTAGTTATATAGGTCCTAAAAAGTGCTTTGTGAAATATATGGTGCCAAATGTGCAATTCACATTGCAAAAAGTTCTAACGGGTCTCAAAATGTTTATTAGAGTCTAATAAGTAAATAATAAAAGTATAACAGTTAACCAATAAAAGGTTTGTCTGTTATCGTTAAAAGAACTTAACTAAAAAATTTGCACTATACATTAGTTATATAGGTCCTAAAAAGTGCTTTGTGAAATATATGGTGCCAAATGTGCAATTCACATTGCAAAAAGTTCTAACGGGTCTCAAAATGTTTATTAGAGTCTAATAAGTAAATAATAAAAGTATAACAGTTAACCAATAAAAGGTTTGTCTGTTATCGTTAAAAGAACTTAACTAAAAAATTTGCACTATACATTAGTTATATAGGTCCTAAAAAGTGCCTTGTGAACTATATGGTGCCAAATGTGCAATTCACATTGCAAAAAGTTCTAACGGGTCTCAAAATGTTTATTAGAGTCTAATAAGTAAATAATAAAAGTATAACAGTTAACCAATAAAAGGTTTGTCTGTTATCGTTAAAAGAACTTAACTAAAAAATTTGCACTATACATTAGTTATATAGGTCCTAAAAAGTGCTTTGTGAAATATATGGTGCCAAATGTGCAATTCACATTGCAAAAAGTTCTAACGGGTCTCAAAATGTTTATTAGAGTCTAATAAGTAAATAATAAAAGTATAACAGTTAACCAATAAAAGGTTTGTCTGTTATCGTTAAAAGAACTTAACTAAAAAATTTGCACTATACATTAGTTATATAGGTCCTAAAAAGTGCCTTGTGAACTATATGGTGCCAAATGTGCAATTCACATTGCAAAAAGTTCTAACGGGTCTCAAAATGTTTATTAGAGTCTAATAAGTAAATAATAAAAGTATAACAGTTAACCAATAAAAGGTTTGTCTGTTATCGTTAAAAGAACTTAACTAAAAAATTTGCACTATACATTAGTTATATAGGTCCTAAAAAGTGCTTTGTGAAATATATGGTGCCAAATGTGCAATTCACATTGCAAAAAGTTCTAACGGGTCTCAAAATGTTTATTAGAGTCTAATAAGTAAATAATAAAAGTATAACAGTTAACCAATAAAAGGTTTGTCTGTTATCGTTAAGAGAACTTACGGTAACTAAAACATTTGCACTATACATTACTTATATAGGTCCTAAAAAGTGCCTTGTGAACTATATAGTGCCAAATGTGCAATTCACATTGCAAAAAGTCCTAACGGGTCTCAAAATGTTTATTAGAGTCTAATAAGTAAATAATAAAAGTATAACAGTTAACCAATAAAAGGTTTGTCTGTTATCGTTAAAAGAACTTAACTAAAAAATTTGCACTATACATTAGTTATATAGGTCCTAAAAAGTGCTTTGTGAAATATATGGTGCCAAATGTGCAATTCACATTGCAAAAAGTTCTAACGTGTCTCAAAATGTTTATTAGAGTCTAATAAGTAAATAATAAAAGTATAACAGTTAACCAATAAAAGGTTTGTCTGTTATCGTTAAAAGAACTTAACTAAAAAATTTGCACTATACATTAGTTATATAGGTCCTAAAAAGTGCCTTGTGAACTATATAGTGCCAAATGTGCAATTCACATTGCAAAAAGTTCTAACGGGTCTCAAAATGTTTATTAGAGTCTAATAAGTAAAT
Source organism: Clavelina lepadiformis (assembly GCF_947623445.1). NCBI lineage: Eukaryota > Metazoa > Chordata > Ascidiacea > Aplousobranchia > Clavelinidae > Clavelina > Clavelina lepadiformis. Next base: position 9,542,656 of record NC_135247.1, on the reverse strand, counting down.
AATAAAAGTATAACAGTTAACCAATAAAAGGTTTGTCTGTTATCGTTAAAAGAACTTAACTAAAAAATTTGCACTATACATTAGTTATATAGGTCCTAAAAAGTGCCTTGTGAACTATATGGTGCCAAATGTGCAATTCACATTGCAAAAAGTTCTAACGGGTCTCAAAATGTTTATTAGAGTCTAATAAGTAAATAATAAAAGTATAACAGTTAACCAATAAAAGGTTTGTCTGTTATCGTTAAAAGAACTTAACTAAAAAATTTCCACTATACATTAGTTATATAGGTCCTAAAAAGTGCTTTGTGAAATATATGGTGCCAAATGTGCAATTCACATTGCAAAAAGTTCTAACGGGTCTCAAAATGTTTATTAGAGTCTAATAAGTAAATAATAAAAGTATAACAGTTAACCAATAAAAGGTTTGTCTGTTATCGTTAAAAGAACTTAACTAAAAAATCTGCACTATACATTAGTTATATAGGTCCTAAAAAGTGCCTTGTGAACTATATGGTGCCAAATGTGCAATTTACATTGCAAAAAGTTCTAACCGGTCTCAAAATGTTTATTAGAGTCTAATAAGTAAATAATAAAAGTATAACAGTTAACCAATAAAAGGTTTGTCTGTTATCGTTAAAAGAACTTAACTAAAAAATTTGCACTATACATTAGTTATATAGGTCCTAAAAAGTGCCTTGTGAACTATATGGTGCCAAATGTGCAATTCACATTGCAAAAAGTTCTAACGGGTCTCAAAATGTTTATTAGAGTCTAATAAGTAAATAATAAAAGTATAACAGTTAACCAATAAAAGGTTTGTCTGTTATCGTTAAAAGAACTTAACTAAAAAATTTGCACTATACATTAGTTATATAGGTCCTAAAAAGTGCTTTGTGAAATATATGGTGCCAAATGTGCAATTCACATTGCAAAAAGTTCTAACGGGTCTCAAAATGTTTATTAGAGTCTAATAAGTAAATAATAAAAGTATAACAGTTAACCAATAAAAGGTTTGTCTGTTATCGTTAAAAGAACTTAACTAAAAAATTTGCACTATACATTAGTTATATAGGTCCTAAAAAGTGCTTTGTGAAATATATGGTGCCAAATGTGCAATTCACATTGCAAAAAGTTCTAACGGGTCTCAAAATGTTTATTAGAGTCTAATAAGTAAATAATAAAAGTATAACAGTTAACCAATAAAAGGTTTGTCTGTTATCGTTAAAAGAACTTAACTAAAAAATTTGCACTATACATTAGTTATATAGGTCCTAAAAAGTGCTTTGTGAAATATATGGTGCCAAATGTGCAATTCACATTGCAAAAAGTTCTAACGGGTCTCAAAATGTTTATTAGAGTCTAATAAGTAAATAATAAAAGTATAACAGTTAACCAATAAAAGGTTTGTCTGTTATCGTTAAAAGAACTTAACTAAAAAATTTGCACTATACATTAGTTATATAGGTCCTAAAAAGTGCTTTGTGAAATATATGGTGCCAAATGTGCAATTCACATTGCAAAAAGTTCTAACGGGTCTCAAAATGTTTATTAGAGTCTAATAAGTAAATAATAAAAGTATAACAGTTAACCAATAAAAGGTTTGTCTGTTATCGTTAAAAGAACTTAACTAAAAAATTTGCACTATACATTAGTTATATAGGTCCTAAAAAGTGCTTTGTGAAATATATGGTGCCAAATGTGCAATTCACATTGCAAAAAGTTCTAACGGGTCTCAAAATGTTTATTAGAGTCTAATAAGTAAATAATAAAAGTATAACAGTTAACCAATAAAAGGTTTGTCTGTTATCGTTAAAAGAACTTAACTAAAAAATTTGCACTATACATTAGTTATATAGGTCCTAAAAAGTGCTTTGTGAAATATATGGTGCCAAATGTGCAATTCACATTGCAAAAAGTTCTAACGGGTCTCAAAATGTTTATTAGAGTCTAATAAGTAAATAATAAAAGTATAACAGTTAACCAATAAAAGGTTTGTCTGTTATCGTTAAAAGAACTTAACTAAAAAATTTGCACTATACATTAGTTATATAGGTCCTAAAAAGTGCCTTGTGAACTATATGGTGCCAAATGTGCAATTCACATTGCAAAAAGTTCTAACGGGTCTCAAAATGTTTATTAGAGTCTAATAAGTAAATAATAAAAGTATAACAGTTAACCAATAAAAGGTTTGTCTGTTATCGTTAAAAGAACTTAACTAAAAAATTTGCACTATACATTAGTTATATAGGTCCTAAAAAGTGCTTTGTGAAATATATGGTGCCAAATGTGCAATTCACATTGCAAAAAGTTCTAACGGGTCTCAAAATGTTTATTAGAGTCTAATAAGTAAATAATAAAAGTATAACAGTTAACCAATAAAAGGTTTGTCTGTTATCGTTAAGAGAACTTACGGTAACTAAAACATTTGCACTATACATTACTTATATAGGTCCTAAAAAGTGCCTTGTGAACTATATAGTGCCAAATGTGCAATTCACATTGCAAAAAGTCCTAACGGGTCTCAAAATGTTTATTAGAGTCTAATAAGTAAATAATAAAAGTATAACAGTTAACCAATAAAAGGTTTGTCTGTTATCGTTAAAAGAACTTAACTAAAAAATTTGCACTATACATTAGTTATATAGGTCCTAAAAAGTGCTTTGTGAAATATATGGTGCCAAATGTGCAATTCACATTGCAAAAAGTTCTAACGTGTCTCAAAATGTTTATTAGAGTCTAATAAGTAAATAATAAAAGTATAACAGTTAACCAATAAAAGGTTTGTCTGTTATCGTTAAAAGAACTTAACTAAAAAATTTGCACTATACATTAGTTATATAGGTCCTAAAAAGTGCCTTGTGAACTATATAGTGCCAAATGTGCAATTCACATTGCAAAAAGTTCTAACGGGTCTCAAAATGTTTATTAGAGTCTAATAAGTAAATAATAAAAGTATAACAGTTAACCAATAAAAGGTTTGTCTGTTATCGTTAAAAGAACTTAACTAAAAAATTTGCACTATACATTAGTTATATAGGTCCTAAAAAGTGCCTTGTGAACTATATGGTGCCAAATGTGCAATTCACATTGCAAAAAGTTCTAACGGGTCTCAAAATGTTTATTAGAGTCTAATAAGTAAATAATAAAAGTATAACAGTTAACCAATAAAAGGTTTGTCTGTTATCGTTAAAAGAACTTAACTAAAAAATTTCCACTATACATTAGTTATATAGGTCCTAAAAAGTGCTTTGTGAAATATATGGTGCCAAATGTGCAATTCACATTGCAAAAAGTTCTAACGGGTCTCAAAATGTTTATTAGAGTCTAATAAGTAAATAATAAAAGTATAACAGTTAACCAATAAAAGGTTTGTCTGTTATCGTTAAAAGAACTTAACTAAAAAATCTGCACTATACATTAGTTATATAGGTCCTAAAAAGTGCCTTGTGAACTATATGGTGCCAAATGTGCAATTTACATTGCAAAAAGTTCTAACCGGTCTCAAAATGTTTATTAGAGTCTAATAAGTAAATAATAAAAGTATAACAGTTAACCAATAAAAGGTTTGTCTGTTATCGTTAAAAGAACTTAACTAAAAAATTTGCACTATACATTAGTTATATAGGTCCTAAAAAGTGCCTTGTGAACTATATGGTGCCAAATGTGCAATTCACATTGCAAAAAGTTCTAACGGGTCTCAAAATGTTTATTAGAGTCTAATAAGTAAATAATAAAAGTATAACAGTTAACCAATAAAAGGTTTGTCTGTTATCGTTAAAAGAACTTAACTAAAAAATTTGCACTATACATTAGTTATATAGGTCCTAAAAAGTGCTTTGTGAAATATATGGTGCCAAATGTGCAATTCACATTGCAAAAAGTTCTAACGGGTCTCAAAATGTTTATTGGAGTCTAATAAGTAAATAATAAAAGTATAACAGTTAACCAATAAAAGGTTTGTCTGTTATCGTTAAAAGAACTTAACTAAAAAATTTGCACTATACATTAGTTATATAGGTCCTAAAAAGTGCTTTGTGAAATATATGGTGCCAAATGTGCAATTCACATTGCAAAAAGTTCTAACGGGTCTCAAAATGTTTATTAGAGTCTAATAAGTAAATAATAAAAGTATAACAGTTAACCAATAAAAGGTTTGTCTGTTATCGTTAAAAGAACTTAACTAAAAAATTTGCACTATACATTAGTTATATAGGTCCTAAAAAGTGCCTTGTGAACTATATGGTGCCAAATGTGCAATTCACATTGCAAAAAGTTCTAACGGGTCTCAAAATGTTTATTAGAGTCTAATAAGTAAATAATAAAAGTATAACAGTTAACCAATAAAAGGTTTGTCTGTTATCGTTAAAAGAACTTAACTAAAAAATTTCCACTATACATTAGTTATATAGGTCCTAAAAAGTGCTTTGTGAAATATATGGTGCCAAATGTGCAATTCACATTGCAAAAAGTTCTAACGGGTCTCAAAATGTTTATTAGAGTCTAATAAGTAAATAATAAAAGTATAACAGTTAACCAATAAAAGGTTTGTCTGTTATCGTTAAAAGAACTTAACTAAAAAATCTGCACTATACATTAGTTATATAGGTCCTAAAAAGTGCCTTGTGAACTATATGGTGCCAAATGTGCAATTTACATTGCAAAAAGTTCTAACCGGTCTCAAAATGTTTATTAGAGTCTAATAAGTAAATAATAAAAGTATAACAGTTAACCAATAAAAGGTTTGTCTGTTATCGTTAAAAGAACTTAACTAAAAAATTTGCATTATACATTAGTTATATAGGTCCTAAAAAGTGCCTTGTGAACTATATGGTGCCAAATGTGCAATTCACATTGCAAAAAGTTCTAACGGGTCTCAAAATGTTTATTAGAGTCTAATAAGTAAATAATAAAAGTATAACAGTTAACCAATAAAAGGTTTGTCTGTTATCGTTAAAAGAACTTAACTAAAAAAATTGCACTATACATTAGTTATATAGGTCCTAAAAAGTGCTTTGTGAAATATATGGTGCCAAATGTGCAATTCACATTGCAAAAAGTTCTAACGGGTCTCAAAATGTTTATTGGAGTCTAATAAGTAAATAATAAAAGTATAACAGTTAACCAATAAAAGGTTTGTCTGTTATCGTTAAAAGAACTTAACTAAAAAATTTGCACTATACATTAGTTATATAGGTCCTAAAAAGTGCTTTGTGAAATATATGGTGCCAAATGTGCAATTCACATTGCAAAAAGTTCTAACGGGTCTCAAAATGTTTATTAGAGTCTAATAAGTAAATAATAAAAGTATAACAGTTAACCAATAAAAGGTTTGTCTGTTATCGTTAAAAGAACTTAACTAAAAAATTTGCACTATACATTAGTTATATAGGTCCTAAAAAGTGCTTTGTGAAATATATGGTGCCAAATGTGCAATTCACATTGCAAAAAGTTTTAACGGGTCTCAAAATGTTTATTAGAGTCTAATAAGTAAATAATAAAAGTATAACAGTTAACCAATAAAAGGTTTGTCTGTTATCGTTAAAAGAACTTAACTAAAAAATCTGCACTATACATTAGTTATATAGGTCCTAAAAAGTGCTTTGTGAACTATATGGTGCCAAATGTGCAATTTACATTGCAAAAAGTTCTAACCGGTCTCAAAATGTTTATTAGAGTCTAATAAGTAAATAATAAAAGTATAACAGTTAACCAATAAAAGGTTTGTCTGTTATCGTTAAAAGAACTTAACTAAAAAATTTGCACTATACATTAGTTATATAGGTCCTAAAAAGTGCCTTGTGAACTATATAGTGCCAAATGTGCAATTCACATTGCAAAAAGTTCTAACGGGTCTCAAAATGTTTATTAGAGTCTAATAAGTAAATAATAAAAGTATAACAGTTAACCAATAAAAGGTTTGTCTGTTATCGTTAAAAGAACTTAACTAAAAAATTTGCACTATACATTAGTTATATAGGTCCTAAAAAGTGCCTTGTGAACTATATGGTGCCAAATGTGCAATTCACATTGCAAAAAGTTCTAACGGGTCTCAAAATGTTTATTAGAGTCTAATAAGTAAATAATAAAAGTATAACAGTTAACCAATAAAAGGTTTGTCTGTTATCGTTAAAAGAACTTAACTAAAAAATCTGCACTATACATTAGTTATATAGGTCCTAAAAAGTGCCTTGTGAACTATATGGTGCCAAATGTGCAATTTACATTGCAAAAAGTTCTAACCGGTCTGTCTCAAAATGTTTATTAGAGTCTAATAAGTAAATAATAAAAGTATAACAGTTAACCAATAAAAGGTTTGTCTGTTATCGTTAAAAGAACTTAACTAAAAAATTTGCACTATACATTAGTTATATAGGTCCTAAAAAGTGCTTTGTGAAATATATGGTGCCAAATGTGCAATTCACATTGCAAAAAGTTCTAACGGGTCTCAAAATGTTTATTGGAGTCTAATAAGTAAATAATAAAAGTATAACAGTTAACCAATAAAAGGTTTGTCTGTTATCGTTAAAAGAACTTAACTAAAAAATTTGCACTATACATTAGTTATATAGGTCCTAAAAAGTGCTTTGTGAAATATATGGTGCCAAATGTGCAATTCACATTGCAAAAAGTTCTAACGGGTCTCAAAATATTTATTAGAGTCTAATAAGTAAATAATAAAAGTATAACAGTTAACCAATAAAAGGTTTGTCTGTTATCGTTAAAAGAACTTAACTAAAAATTTTGCACTATACATTAGTTATATAGGTCCTAAAAAGTGCCTTGTGAACTATATGGTGCCAAATGTGCAATTCACATTGCAAAAAGTTCTAACGAATCTCAAAATGTTTATTAGAGTCTAATAAGTAAATAATAAAAGTATAACAGTTAACCAATAAAAGGTTTGTCTGTTATCGTTAAAAGAACTTAACTAAAAAATTTGCACTATACATTAGTTATATAGGTCCTAAAAAGTGCCTTGTGAACTATATGGTGCCAAATGTGCAATTCACATTGCAAAAAGTTCTAACGGGTCTCAAAATGTTTATTAGAGTCTAATAAGTAAAAAATTAAAGTATAACAGTTAACCAATAAAAGGTTTGTCTGTTATCGTTAAAAGAACTTAACTAAAAAATTTGCACTATACATTAGTTATATAGGTCCTAAAAAGTGCCTTGTGAACTATATGGTGCCAAATGTGCAATTCACATTGCAAAAAGTTCTAACCGGTCTCAAAATGTTTATTAGAGTCTATTAAGTAAATAATAAAAGTATAACAGTTAACCAATAAAAGGTTTGTCTGTTATCGTTAAAAGAACTTAACTAAAAAATTTGCACTATACATTAGTTATATAGGTCCTAAAAAGTGCTTTGTGAAATATATGGTGCCAAATGTGCAATTCACATTGCAAAAAGTTCTAACGGGTCTCAAAATGTTTATTAGAGTCTAATAAGTAAATAATAAAAGTATAACAGTTAACCAATAAAAGGTTTGTCTGTTATCGTTAAAAGAACTTAACTAAAAAATTTGCACTATACATTAGTTATATAGGTCCTAAAAAGTGCCTTGTGAACTATATGGTGCCAAATGTGCAATTCACATTGCAAAAAGTTCTAACGAATCTCAAAATGTTTATTAGAGTCTAATAAGTAAAAAATTAAAGTATAACAGTTAACCAATAAAAGGTTTGTCTGTTATCGTTAAAAGAACTTAACTAAAAAATTTGCACTATACATTAGTTATATAGGTCCTAAAAAGTGCCTTGTGAACTATATGGTGCCAAATGTGCAATTCACATTGCAAAAAGTTCTAACCGGTCTCAAAATGTTTATTAGAGTCTAATAAGTAAATAATAAAAGTATAACAGTTAACCAATAAAAGGTTTGTCTGTTATCGTTAAAAGAACTTAACTAAAAAATTTGCACTATACATTAGTTATATAGGTCCTAAAAAGTGCCTTGTGAACTATATGGTGCCAAATGTGCAATTCACATTGCAAAAAGTTCTAACGGGTCTCAAAATGTTTATTAGAGTCTAATAAGTAAATAATAAAAGCATAACAGTTAACCAATAAAAGGTTTGTCTGTTATCGTTAAAAGAACTTAACTAAAATATTTCCACTATACATTAGTTATATAGGTCCTAAAAAGTGCTTTGTGAAATATATGGTGCCAAATGTGCAATTCACATTGCAAAAAGTTCTAACGGGTCTCAAAATGTTTATTAGAGTCTAATAAGTAAATAATAAAAGTATAACAGTTAACCAATAAAAGGTTTGTCTGTTATCGTTAAAAGAACTTAACTAAAAAATCTGCACTATACATTAGTTATATAGGTCCTAAAAAGTGCCTTGTGAACTATATGGTGCCAAATGTGCAATTCACATTGCAAAAAGTTCTAACGGGTCTCAAAATGTTTATTAGAGTCTAATAAGTAAATAATAAAAGTATAACAGTTAACCAATAAAAGGTTTGTCTGTTATCGTTAAAAGAACTTAACTAAAAAATTTGCACTATACATTAGTTATATAGGTCCTAAAAAGTGCCTTGTGAACTATATGGTGCCAAATGTGCAATTCACATTGCAAAAAGTTCTAACGAATCTCAAAATGTTTATTAGAGTCTAATAAGTAAATAATAAAAGTATAACAGTTAACCAATAAAAGGTTTGTCTGTTATCGTTAAAAGAACTTAACTAAAAAATTTGCACTATACATTAGTTATATAGGTCCTAAAAAGTGCCTTGTGAACTATATGGTGCCAAATGTGCAATTCACATTGCAAAAAGTTCTAACGGGTCTCAAAATGTTTATTAGAGTCTAATAAGTAAATAATAAAAGTATAACAGTTAACCAATAAAAGGTTTGTCTGTTATCGTTAAAAGAACTTAACTAAAAAATTTGCACTATACATTAGTTATATAGGTCCTAAAAAGTGCTTTGTGAAATATATGGTGCCAAATGTGCAATTCACATTGCAAAAAATTCTAACGGGTCTCAAAATGTTTATTAGAGTCTAATAAGTAAATAATAAAAGTATAACAGTTAACCAATAAAAGGTTTGTCTGTTATCGTTAAAAGAACTTAACTAAAAAATTTGCACTATACATTAGTTATATAGGTCCTAAAAAGTGCCTTGTGAACTATATGGTGCCAAATGTGCAATTCACATTGCAAAAAGTTCTAACGAATCTCAAAATGTTTATTAGAGTCTAATAAGTAAATAATAAAAGTATAACAGTTAACCAATAAAAGGTTTGTCTGTTATCGTTAAAAGAACTTAACTAAAAAATTTGCACTATACATTAGTTATATAGGTCCTAAAAAGTGCCTTGTGAACTATATGGTGCCAAATGTGCAATTCACATTGCAAAAAGTTCTAACGGGTCTCAAAATGTTTATTAGAGTCTAATAAGTAAAAAATTAAAGTATAACAGTTAACCAATAAAAGGTTTGTCTGTTATCGTTAAAAGAACTTAACTAAAAAATTTGCACTATACATTAGTTATATAGGTACTAAAAAGTGCCTTGTGAACTATATGGTGCCAAATGTGCAATTCACATTGCAAAAAGTTCTAACCGGTCTCAAAATGTTTATTAGAGTCTATTAAGTAAATTATAAAAGTATAACAGTTAACCAATAAAAGGTTTGTCTGTTATCGTTAAAAGAACTTAACTAAAAAATTTGCACTATACATTAGTTATATAGGTCCTAAAAAGTGCTTTGTGAAATATATGGTGCCAAATGTGCAATTCACATTGCAAAAAGTTCTAACGGGTCTCAAAATGTTTATTAGAGTCTAATAAGTAAATAATAAAAGTATAACAGTTAACCAATAAAAGGTTTGTCTGTTATCGTTAAAAGAACTTAACTAAAAAATTTGCACTATACATTAGTTATATAGGTCCTAAAAAGTGCCTTGTGAACTATATGGTGCCAAATGTGCAATTCACATTGCAAAAAGTTCTAACGAATCTCAAAATGTTTATTAGAGTCTAATAAGTAAATAATAAAAGTATAACAGTTAACCAATAAAAGGTTTGTCTGTTATCGTTAAAAGAACTTAACTAAAAAATTTGCACTATACATTAGTTATATAGGTCCTAAAAAGTGCCTTGTGAACTATATGGTGCCAAATGTGCAATTCACATTGCAAAAAGTTCTAACGGGTCTCAAAATGTTTATTAGAGTCTAATAAGTAAAAAATTAAAGTATAACAGTTAACCAATAAAAGGTTTGTCTGTTATCGTTAAAAGAACTTAACTAAAAAATTTGCACTATACATTAGTTATATAGGTCCTAAAAAGTGCCTTGTGAACTATATGGTGCCAAATGTGCAATTCACATTGCAAAAAGTTCTAACCGGTCTCAAAATGTTTATTAGAGTCTAATAAGTAAATAATAAAAGTATAACAGTTAACCAATAAAAGGTTTGTCTGTTATCGTTAAAAGAACTTAACTAAAAAATTTGCACTATACATTAGTTATATAGGTCCTAAAAAGTGCCTTGTGAACTATATGGTGCCAAATGTGCAATTCACATTGCAAAAAGTTCTAACGGGTCTCAAAATGTTTATTGGAGTCTAATAAGTAAATAATAAAAGTATAACAGTTAACCAATAAAAGGTTTGTCTGTTATCGTTAAAAGAACTTAACTAAAAAATTTGCACTATACATTAGTTATATAGGTCCTAAAAAGTGCTTTGTGAAATATATGGTGCCAAATGTGCAATTCACATTGCAAAAAGTTCTAACGGGTCTCAAAATATTTATTAGAGTCTAATAAGTAAATAATAAAAGTATAACAGTTAACCAATAAAAGGTTTGTCTGTTATCGTTAAAAGAACTTAACTAAAAATTTTGCACTATACATTAGTTATATAGGTCCTAAAAAGTGCCTTGTGAACTATATGGTGCCAAATGTGCAATTCACATTGCAAAAAGTTCTAACGAATCTCAAAATGTTTATTAGAGTCTAATAAGTAAATAATAAAAGTATAACAGTTAACCAATAAAAGGTTTGTCTGTTATCGTTAAAAGAACTTAACTAAAAAATTTGCACTATACATTAGTTATATAGGTCCTAAAAAGTGCCTTGTGAACTATATGGTGCCAAATGTGCAATTCACATTGCAAAAAGTTCTAACGGGTCTCAAAATGTTTATTAGAGTCTAATAAGTAAAAAATTAAAGTATAACAGTTAACCAATAAAAGGTTTGTCTGTTATCGTTAAAAGAACTTAACTAAAAAATTTGCACTATACATTAGTTATATAGGTCCTAAAAAGTGCCTTGTGAACTATATGGTGCCAAATGTGCAATTCACATTGCAAAAAGTTCTAACCGGTCTCAAAATGTTTATTAGAGTCTATTAAGTAAATAATAAAAGTATAACAGTTAACCAATAAAAGGTTTGTCTGTTATCGTTAAAAGAACTTAACTAAAAAATTTGCACTATACATTAGTTATATAGGTCCTAAAAAGTGCTTTGTGAAATATATGGTGCCAAATGTGCAATTCACATTGCAAAAAGTTCTAACGGGTCTCAAAATGTTTATTAGAGTCTAATAAGTAAATAATAAAAGTATAACAGTTAACCAATAAAAGGTTTGTCTGTTATCGTTAAAAGAACTTAACTAAAAAATTTGCACTATACATTAGTTATATAGGTCCTAAAAAGTGCCTTGTGAACTATATGGTGCCAAATGTGCAATTCACATTGCAAAAAGTTCTAACGAATCTCAAAATGTTTATTAGAGTCTAATAAGTAAAAAATTAAAGTATAACAGTTAACCAATAAAAGGTTTGTCTGTTATCGTTAAAAGAACTTAACTAAAAAATTTGCACTATACATTAGTTATATAGGTCCTAAAAAGTGCCTTGTGAACTATATGGTGCCAAATGTGCAATTCACATTGCAAAAAGTTCTAACCGGTCTCAAAATGTTTATTAGAGTCTAATAAGTAAATAATAAAAGTATAACAGTTAACCAATAAAAGGTTTGTCTGTTATCGTTAAAAGAACTTAACTAAAAAATTTGCACTATACATTAGTTATATAGGTCCTAAAAAGTGCCTTGTGAACTATATGGTGCCAAATGTGCAATTCACATTGCAAAAAGTTCTAACGGGTCTCAAAATGTTTATTAGAGTCTAATAAGTAAATAATAAAAGCATAACAGTTAACCAATAAAAGGTTTGTCTGTTATCGTTAAAAGAACTTAACTAAAATATTTCCACTATACATTAGTTATATAGGTCCTAAAAAGTGCTTTGTGAAATATATGGTGCCAAATGTGCAATTCACATTGCAAAAAACACTAACGGGTCTCAAAATGTTTATTAGAGTCTAATAAGTAAATAATAAAAGTATAACAGTTAACCAATAAAAGGTTTGTCTGTTATCGTTAAAAGAACTTAACTAAAAAATCTGCACTATACATTAGTTATATAGGTCCTAAAAAGTGCCTTGTGAACTATATGGTGCCAAATGTGCAATTTACATTGCAAAAAGTTCTAACCGGTCTCAAAATGTTTATTAGAGTCTAATAAGTAAATAATAAAAGTATAACAGTTAACCAATAAAAGGTTTGTCTGTTATCGTTAAAAGAACTTAACTAAAAAATTTGCACTATACATTAGTTATATAGGTCCTAAAAAGTGCCTTGTGAACTATATGGTGCCAAATGTGCAATTCACATTGCAAAAAGTTCTAACGGGTCTCAAAATGTTTATTAGAGTCTAATAAGTAAATAATAAAAGTATAACAGTTAACCAATAAAAGGTTTGTCTGTTATCGTTAAAAGAACTTAACTAAAAAATTTGCACTATACATTAGTTATATAGGTCCTAAAAAGTGCTTTGTGAAATATATGGTGCCAAATGTGCAATTCACATTGCAAAAAGTTCTAACGGGTCTCAAAATGTTTATTAGAGTCTAATAAGTAAATAATAAAAGTATAACAGTTAACCAATAAAAGGTTTGTCTGTTATCGTTAAAAGAACTTAACTAAAAAATTTGCACTATACATTAGTTATATAGGTCCTAAAAAGTGCTTTGTGAAATATATGGTGCCAAATGTGCAATTCACAATGCAAAAAGTTCTAACGGGTCTCAAAATGTTTATTAGAGTCTAATAAGTAAATAATAAAAGTATAACAGTTAACCAATAAAAGGTTTGTCTGTTATCGTTAAAAGAACTTAACTAAAAAATTTGCACTATACATTAGTTATATAGGTCCTAAAAAGTGCTTTGTGAAATATATGGTGCCAAATGTGCAATTCACATTGCAAAAAGTTCTAACGGGTCTCAAAATGTTTATTAGAGTCTAATAAGTAAATAATAAAAGTATAACAGTTAACCAATAAAAGGTTTGTCTGTTATCGTTAAAAGAACTTAACTAAAAAATTTGCACTATACATTAGTTATATAGGTCCTAAAAAGTGCCTTGTGAACTATATAGTGCCAAATGTGCAATTCACATTGCAAAAAGTTCTAACGGGTCTCAAAATGTTTATTAGAGTCTAATAAGTAAATAATAAAAGTATAACAGTTAACCAATAAAAGGTTTGTCTGTTATCGTTAAAAGAACTTAACTAAAAAATTTGCACTATACATTAGTTATATAGGTCCTAAAAAGTGCTTTGTGAAATATATGGTGCCAAATGTGCAATTCACATTGCAAAAAATTCTAACGGGTCTCAAAATGTTTATTAGAGTCTAATAAGTAAATAATAAAAGTATAACAGTTAACCAATAAAAGGTTTGTCTGTTATCGTTAAAAGAACTTAACTAAAAAATTTGCACTATACATTAGTTATATAGGTCCTAAAAAGTGCCTTGTGAACTATATGGTGCCAAATGTGCAATTCACATTGCAAAAAGTTCTAACGAATCTCAAAATGTTTATTAGAGTCTAATAAGTAAATAATAAAAGTATAACAGTTAACCAATAAAAGGTTTGTCTGTTATCGTTAAAAGAACTTAACTAAAAAATTTGCACTATACATTAGTTATATAGGTCCTAAAAAGTGCCTTGTGAACTATATGGTGCCAAATGTGCAATTCACATTGCAAAAAGTTCTAACGGGTCTCAAAATGTTTATTAGAGTCTAATAAGTAAAAAATTAAAGTATAACAGTTAACCAATAAAAGGTTTGTCTGTTATCGTTAAAAGAACTTAACTAAAAAATTTGCACTATACATTAGTTATATAGGTACTAAAAAGTGCCTTGTGAACTATATGGTGCCAAATGTGCAATTCACATTGCAAAAAGTTCTAACCGGTCTCAAAATGTTTATTAGAGTCTATTAAGTAAATTATAAAAGTATAACAGTTAACCAATAAAAGGTTTGTCTGTTATCGTTAAAAGAACTTAACTAAAAAATTTGCACTATACATTAGTTATATAGGTCCTAAAAAGTGCTTTGTGAAATATATGGTGCCAAATGTGCAATTCACATTGCAAAAAGTTCTAACGGGTCTCAAAATGTTTATTAGAGTCTAATAAGTAAATAATAAAAGTATAACAGTTAACCAATAAAAGGTTTGTCTGTTATCGTTAAAAGAACTTAACTAAAAAATTTGCACTATACATTAGTTATATAGGTCCTAAAAAGTGCCTTGTGAACTATATGGTGCCAAATGTGCAATTCACATTGCAAAAAGTTCTAACGAATCTCAAAATGTTTATTAGAGTCTAATAAGTAAATAATAAAAGTATAACAGTTAACCAATAAAAGGTTTGTCTGTTATCGTTAAAAGAACTTAACTAAAAAATTTGCACTATACATTAGTTATATAGGTCCTAAAAAGTGCCTTGTGAACTATATGGTGCCAAATGTGCAATTCACATTGCAAAAAGTTCTAACGGGTCTCAAAATGTTTATTAGAGTCTAATAAGTAAAAAATTAAAGTATAACAGTTAACCAATAAAAGGTTTGTCTGTTATCGTTAAAAGAACTTAACTAAAAAATTTGCACTATACATTAGTTATATAGGTCCTAAAAAGTGCCTTGTGAACTATATGGTGCCAAATGTGCAATTCACATTGCAAAAAGTTCTAACCGGTCTCAAAATGTTTATTAGAGTCTAATAAGTAAATAATAAAAGTATAACAGTTAACCAATAAAAGGTTTGTCTGTTATCGTTAAAAGAACTTAACTAAAAAATTTGCACTATACATTAGTTATATAGGTCCTAAAAAGTGCCTTGTGAACTATATGGTGCCAAATGTGCAATTCACATTGCAAAAAGTTCTAACGGGTCTCAAAATGTTTATTAGAGTCTAATAAGTAAATAATAAAAGTATAACAGTTAACCAATAAAAGGTTTGTCTGTTATCGTTAAAAGAACTTAACTAAAAAATTTCCACTATACATTAGTTATATAGGTCCTAAAAAGTGCTTTGTGAAATATATGGTGCCAAATGTGCAATTCACATTGCAAAAAGTTCTAACGGGTCTCAAAATGTTTATTAGAGTCTAATAAGTAAATAATAAAAGTATAACAGTTAACCAATAAAAGGTTTGTCTGTTATCGTTAAAAGAACTTAACTAAAAAATCTGCACTATACATTAGTTATATAGGTCCTAAAAAGTGCCTTGTGAACTATATGGTGCCAAATGTGCAATTTACATTGCAAAAAGTTCTAACCGGTCTCAAAATGTTTATTAGAGTCTAATAAGTAAATAATTAAAGTATAACAGTTAACCAATAAAAGGTTTGTCTGTTATCGTTAAAAGAACTTAACTAAAAAATTTGCACTATACATTAGTTATATAGGTCCTAAAAAGTGCCTTGTGAACTATATGGTGCCAAATGTGCAATTCACATTGCAAAAAGTTCTAACGGGTCTCAAAATGTTTATTAGAGTCTAATAAGTAAATAATAAAAGTATAACAGTTAACCAATAAAAGGTTTGTCTGTTATCGTTAAAAGAACTTAACTAAAAAATTTGCACTATACATTAGTTATATAGGTCCTAAAAAGTGCCTTGTGAACTATATGGTGCCAAATGTGCAATTCACATTGCAAAAAGTTCTAACGGGTCTCAAAATGTTTATTAGAGTCTAATAAGTAAATAATAAAAGTATAACAGTTAACCAATAAAAGGTTTGTCTGTTATCGTTAAAAGAACTTAACTAAAAAATTTGCACTATACATTAGTTATATAGGTCCTAAAAAGTGCTTTGTGAAATATATGGTGCCAAATGTGCAATTCACATTGCAAAAAGTTCTAACGGGTCTCAAAATGTTTATTAGAGTCTAATAAGTAAATAATAAAAGTATAACAGTTAACCAATAAAAGGTTTGTCTGTTATCGTTAAAAGAACTTAACTAAAAAATTTGCACTATACATTAGTTATATAGGTCCTAAAAAGTGCCTTGTGAACTATATAGTGCCAAATGTGCAATTCACATTGCAAAAAGTTCTAACGGGTCTCAAAATGTTTATTAGAGTCTAATAAGTAAATAATAAAAGTATAACAGTTAACCAATAAAAGGTTTGTCTGTTATCGTTAAAAGAACTTAACTAAAACATTTGCACTATACATTAGTTATATAGGTCCTAAAAAGTGCCTTGTGAACTATATGGTGCCAAATGTGCAATTCACATTGCAAAAAGTTCTAACGGGTCTCAAAATGTTTATTAGAGTCTAATAAGTAAACAATAAAAGTATAACAGTTAACCAATAAAAGGTTTGTCTGTTATCGTTAAAAGAACTTAACTAAAAAATTTGCACTATACATTAGTTATATAGGTCCTAAAAAGTGCCTTGTGAACTATATGATGCCAAATGTGCAATTCACATTGCAAAAAGTTCTAACAGGTCTCAAAATGTTTATTAGAGTCTAATAAGTACATAATAATAGTATAACAGTTAACCAATAAAAGGTTTGTCTGTTATCGTTAAAAGAACTTAACTAAAACATTTGCACTATACATTAGTTATATAGGTCCTAAAAAGTGCCTTGTGAACTATATGGTGCCAAATGTGCAATTCACATTGCAAAACGTTCTAACGGGTCTCAAAATGTTTATTAGAGTCTAATAAGTAAATAATAAAAGTATAACAGTTAACCAATAAAAGTTTTGTCTGTTATCGTTAAAAGAACTTAACTAAAAAATTTGCACTATACATTAGTTATATAGGTCCTAAAAAGTGCCTTGTGAACTATATGGTGCCAAATGTGCAATTCACATTGCAAAAAGTTCTAACAGGTCTCAAAATGTTTATTGGAGTCTAATAAGTAAATAATAAAAGTATAACAGTTAACCAATAAAAGGTTTGTCTGTTATCGTTAAAAGAACTTAACTAAAAATTTTGCACTATACATTAGTTATATAGGTCCTAAAAAGTGCCTTGTGAACTATATGATGCCAAATGTGCAATTCACATTGCAAGAAGTTCTAACTGGTCTCAAAATGTTTATTAGAGTCTAATAAGTAAATAATAAAAGTATAATAGTTAACCAATAAAAGGTTTGTCTGTTATCGTTAAAAGAACTTAACTAAAAAATTTGCACTATACATTAGTTATATAGGTCCTAAAAAGTGCCTTGTGAACTATATGGTGCCAAATGTGCAATTCACATTGCAAAAAGTTCTAACGGGTCTCAAAATGTTTATTAGAGTCTAATAAGTAAATAATAAAAGTATAACAGTTAACCAATAAAAGGTTTGTCTGTTATCGTTAAAAGAACTTAACTAAAAAATTTGCACTATACATTAGTTATATAGGTCCTAAAAAGTGCCTTGTGAACTATATGGTGCCAAATGTGCAATTCACATTGCAAAAAGTTCTAACAGGTCTCAAAATGTTTATTAGAGTCTAATAAGTAAATAATAAAAGTATAACAGTTAACCAATAAAAGGTTTGTCTGTTATCGTTAAAAGAACTTAACTGAAAATTTTGCACTATACATTGGTTATATAGGTCCTAAAAAGTGCCTTGTGAACTATATGGTGCCAAATGTGCAATTTACATTGCAAAAAGTTCTAACCGGTCTCAAAATGTTTATTAGAGTCTAATAAGTAAATAATAAAAGTATAACAGTTAACCAATAAAAGGTTTGTCTGTTATCGTTAAAAGAACTTAACTAAAAAATTTGCACTATACATTAGTTATATAGGTCCTAAAAAGTGCCTTGTGAACTATATGGTGCCAAATGTGCAATTCACATTGCAAAAAGTTCTAACGGGTCTCAAAATGTTTATTAGAGTCTAATAAGTAAATAATAAAAGTATAACAGTTAACCAATAAAAGGTTTGTCTGTTATCGTTAAAAGAACTTAACTAAAAAATTTGCACTATACATTAGTTATATAGGTCCTAAAAAGTGCTTTGTGAAATATATGGTGCCAAATGTGCAATTCACATTGCAAAAAGTTCTAACAGGTCTCAAAATGTTTATTGGAGTCTAATAAGTAAATAATAAAAGTATAACAGTTAACCAATAAAAGGTTTGTCTGTTATCGTTAAAAGAACTTAACTAAAAAATTTGCACTTTACATTAGTTATATAGGTCCTAAAAAGTGCCTTGTGAACTATATGGTGCCAAATGTGCAATTTACATTGCAAAAAGTTCTAACCGGTCTCAAAATGTTTATTAGAGTCTAATAAGTAAATAATAAAAGTATAACAGTTAACCAATAAAAGGTTTGTCTGTTATCGTTAAAAGAACTTAACTAAAAAATTTGCACTATACATTAGTTATATAGGTCCTAAAAAGTGCCTTGTGAACTATATGGTGCCAAATGTGCAATTCACATTGCAAAAAGTTCTAACGGGTCTCAAAATGTTTATTAGAGTGTAATAAGTAAATAATAAAAGTATAACAGTTAACCAATAAAAGGTTTGTCTGTTATCGTTAAAAGAACTTAACTAAAAAATTTGCACTATACATTAGTTATATAGGTCCTAAAAAGTGCTTTGTGAAATATATGGTGCCAAATGTGCAATTCACATTGCAAAAAGTTCTAACGGGTCTCAAAATGTTTATTGGAGTCTAATAAGTAAATAATAAAAGTATAACAGTTAACCAATAAAAGGTTTGTCTGTTATCGTTAAAAGAACTTAACTAAAAAATTTGCACTATACATTAGTTATATAGGTCCTAAAAAGTGCCTTGTGAACTATATGGTGCCAAATGTGCAATTCACATTGCAAAAAGTTCTAACGGGTCTCAAAATGTTTATTAGAGTCTAATAAGTAAATAATAAAAGTATAACAGTTAACCAATAAAAGGTTTGTCTGTTATCGTTAAAAGAACTTAACTAAAATATTTGCACTATACATTAGTTATATAGGTCCTAAAAAGTGCTTTGTGAAATATATGGTGCCAAATGTGCAATTCACATTGCAAAAAGTTCTAACCGGTCTCAAAATGTTTATTAGAGTCTAATAAGTAAATAATAAAAGTATAACAGTTAACCAATAAAAGGTTTGTCTGTTATCGTTAAAAGAACTTAACTAAAAAATTTGCACTATACATTAGTTATATAGGTCCTAAAAAGTGCTTTGTGAAATATATGGTGCCAAATGTGCAATTCACATTGCAAAAAGTTCTAACGGGTCTCAAAATGTTTATTAGAGTCTAATAAGTAAATAATAAAAGTATAACAGTTAACCAATAAAAGGTTTGTCTGTTATCGTTAAAAGAACTTAACTAAAAAATCTGCACTATACATTAGTTATATAGGTCCTAAAAAGTGCCTTGTGAACTATATGGTGCCAAATGTGCAATTTACATTGCAAAAAGTTCTAACCGGTCTCAAAATGTTTATTAGAGTCTAATAAGTAAATAATAACAGTATAACAGTTAACCAATAAAAGGTTTGTCTGTTATCGTTAAAAGAACTTAACTAAAAAATTTGCACTATACATTAGTTATATAGGTCCTAAAAAGTGCCTTGTGAACTATATAGTGCCAAATGTGCAATTCACATTGCAAAAAGTTCTAACGGGTCTCAAAATGTTTATTAGAGTCTAATAAGTAAATAATAAAAGTATAACAGTTAACCAATAAAAGGTTTGTCTGTTATCGTTAAAAGAACTTAACTAAAACATTTGCACTATACATTAGTTATATAGGTCCTAAAAAGTGCCTTGTGAACTATATGGTGCCAAATGTGCAATTCACATTGCAAAAAGTTCTAACGGGTCTCAAAATGTTTATTAGAGTCTAATAAGTAAATAATAAAAGTATAACAGTTAACCAATAAAAGGTTTGTCTGTTATCGTTAAAAGAACTTAACTAAAAAATTTGCACTATACATTAGTTATATAGGTCCTAAAAAGTGCCTTGTGAACTATATGATGCCAAATGTGCAATTCACATTGCAAAAAGTTCTAACAGGTCTCAAAATGTTTATTAGAGTCTAATAAGTACATAATAATAGTATAACAGTTAACCAATAAAAGGTTTGTCTGTTATCGTTAAAAGAACTTAACTAAAACATTTGCACTATACATTAGTTATATAGGTCCTAAAAAGTGCCTTGTGAACTATATGGTGCCAAATGTGCAATTCACATTGCAAAACGTTCTAACGGGTCTTAAAATGTTTATTAGAGTCTAATAAGTAAATAATAAAAGTATAACAGTTAACCAATAAAAGTTTTGTCTGTTATCGTTAAAAGAACTTAACTAAAAAATTTGCACTATACATTAGTTATATAGGTCCTAAAAAGTGCCTTGTGAACTATATGGTGCCAAATGTGCAATTCACATTGCAAAAGTTCTAACAGGTCTCAAAATGTTTATTAGAGTCTAATAAGTAAATAATAAAAGTATAACAGTTAACCAATAAAAGGTTTGTCTGTTATCGTTAAAAGAACTTAACTAAAAATTTTGCACTATACATTAGTTATATAGGTCCTAAAAAGTGCCTTGTGAACTATATGATGCCAAATGTGCAATTCACATTGCAAAAAGTTCTAACGGGTCTCAAAATGTTTATTAGAGTCTAATAAGTAAATAATAAAAGTATAACAGTTAACCAATAAAAGGTTTGTCTGTTATCGTTAAAAGAACTTAACTAAAAAATTTGCACTATACATTAGTTATATAGGTCCTAAAAAGTGCCTTGTGAACTATATGGTGCCAAATGTGCAATTCACATTGCAAAAAGTTCTAACAGGTCTCAAAATGTTTATTAGAGTCTAATAAGTAAATAATAAAAGTATAACAGTTAACCAATAAAAGGTTTGTCTGTTATCGTTAAAAGAACTTAACTAAAACATTTGCACTATACATTAGTTATATAGGTCCTAAAAAGTGCCTTGTGAACTATATGGTGCCAAATGTGCAATTCACATTGCAAAAAGTTCTAACGGGTCTCAAAATGTTTATTAGAGTCTAATAAGTAAAAAATAAAAGTATAACAGTTAACCAATAAAAGGTTTGTCTGTTATCGTTAAAAGAACTTAACTAAAAAATTTGCACTATACATTAGTTATATAGGTCCTAAAAAGTGCCTTGTGAACTATATGGTGCCAAATGTGCAATTCACATTGCAAAAAGTTCTAACCGGTCTCAAAATGTTTATTAGAGTCTAATAAGTAAATAATAAAAGTATAACAGTTAACCAATAAAAGGTTTGTCTGTTATCGTTAAAAGAACTTAACTAAAAAATTTGCACTATACATTAGTTATATAGGTCCTAAAAAGTGCCTTGTGAACTATATGGTGCCAAATGTGCAATTCACATTGCAAAAAGTTCTAACGGGTCTCAAAATGTTTATTAGAGTCTAATAAGTAAATAATAAAAGTATAACAGTTAACCAATAAAAGGTTTGTCTGTTATCGTTAAAAGAACTTAACTAAAAATTTTGCACTATACATTAGTTATATAGGTCCTAAAAAGTGCCTTGTGAACTATATGATGCCAAATGTGCAATTCACATTGCAAAAAGTTCTAACGGGTCTCAAAATGTTTATTAGAGTCTAATAAGTAAATAATAAAAGTATAACAGTTAACCAATAAAAGGTTTGTCTGTTATCGTTAAAAGAACTTAACTAAAAAATTTGCACTATACATTAGTTATATAGGTCCTAAAAAGTGCCTTGTGAACTATATGGTGCCAAATGTGCAATTCACATTGCAAAAAGTTCTAACGGGTCTCAAAATGTTTATTAGAGTCTAATAAGTAAATAATAAAAGTATAACAGTTAACCAATAAAAGGTTTGTCTGTTATCGTTAAAAGAACTTAACTAAAAAATTTGCACTATACATTAGTTATATAGGTCCTAAAAAGTGCTTTGTGAAATATATGGTGCCAAATGTGCAATTCACATTGCAAAAAGTTCTAACGGGTCTCAAAATGTTTATTAGAGTCTAATAAGTAAATAATAAAAGTATAACAGTTAACCAATAAAAGGTTTGTCTGTTATCGTTAAAAGAACTTAACTAAAAAATTTGCACTATACATTAGTTATATAGGTCCTAAAAAGTGCCTTGTGAACTATATAGTGCCAAATGTGCAATTCACATTGCAAAAAGTTCTAACGGGTCTCAAAATGTTTATTAGAGTCTAATAAGTAAATAATAAAAGTATAACAGTTAACCAATAAAAGGTTTGTCTGTTATCGTTAAAAGAACTTAACTAAAACATTTGCACTATACATTAGTTATATAGGTCCTAAAAAGTGCCTTGTGAACTATATGGTGCCAAATGTGCAATTCACATTGCAAAAAGTTCTAACGGGTCTCAAAATGTTTATTAGAGTCTAATAAGTAAATAATAAAAGTATAACAGTTAACCAATAAAAGGTTTGTCTGTTATCGTTAAAAGAACTTAACTAAAACATTTGCACTATACATTAGTTATATAGGTCCTAAAAAGTGCCTTGTGAACTATATGGTGCCAAATGTGCAATTCACATTGCAAAACGTTCTAACGGGTCTTAAAATGTTTATTAGAGTCTAATAAGTAAATAATAAAAGTATAACAGTTAACCAATAAAAGGTTTGTCTGTTATCGTTAAAAGAACTTAACTAAAAAATTTGCACTATACATTAGTTATATAGGTCCTAAAAAGTGCTTTGTGAAATATATGGTGCCAAATGTGCAATTCACATTGCAAAAAGTTCTAACGGGTCTCAAAATGTTTATTAGAGTCTAATAAGTAAATAATAAAAGTATAACAGTTAACCAATAAAAGGTTTGTCTGTTATCGTTAAAAGAACTTAACTAAAAAATTTGCACTATACATTAGTTATATAGGTCCTAAAAAGTGCCTTGTGAACTATATAGTGCCAAATGTGCAATTCACATTGCAAAAAGTTCTAACGGGTCTCAAAATGTTTATTAGAGTCTAATAAGTAAATAATAAAAGTATAACAGTTAACCAATAAAAGGTTTGTCTGTTATCGTTAAAAGAACTTAACTAAAACATTTGCACTATACATTAGTTATATAGGTCCTAAAAAGTGCCTTGTGAACTATATGGTGCCAAATGTGCAATTCACATTGCAAAAAGTTCTAACGGGTCTCAAAATGTTTATTAGAGTCTAATAAGTAAATAATAAAAGTATAACAGTTAACCAATAAAAGGTTTGTCTGTTATCGTTAAAAGAACTTAACTAAAAAATTTGCACTATACATTAGTTATATAGGTCCTAAAAAGTGCTTTGTGAAATATATGGTGCCAAATGTGCAATTCACATTGCAAAAAGTTCTAACGGGTCTCAAAATGTTTATTAGAGTCTAATAAGTAAATAATAAAAGTATAACAGTTAACCAATAAAAGGTTTGTCTGTTATCGTTAAAAGAACTTAACTAAAAAATTTGCACTATACATTAGTTATATAGGTCCTAAAAAGTGCCTTGTGAACTATATGGTGCCAAATGTGCAATTCACATTGCAAAAAGTTCTAACGGGTCTCAAAATGTTTATTAGAGTCTAATAAGTAAATAATAAAAGTATAACAGTTAACCAATAAAAGGTTTGTCTGTTATCGTTAAAAGAACTTAACTAAAAAATTTGCACTATACATTAGTTATATAGGTCCTAAAAAGTGCTTTGTGAAATATATGGTGCCAAATGTGCAATTCACATTGCAAAAAGTTCTAACGGGTCTCAAAATGTTTATTAGAGTCTAATAAGTAAATAATA
The DNA here is from genome assembly GCF_947623445.1 of Clavelina lepadiformis. Classification (NCBI taxonomy): domain Eukaryota; kingdom Metazoa; phylum Chordata; class Ascidiacea; order Aplousobranchia; family Clavelinidae; genus Clavelina; species Clavelina lepadiformis. The sequence continues at coordinate 9,518,536 of NC_135247.1, read as the reverse complement.
AAAGTATAACAGTTAACCAATAAAAGGTTTGTCTGTTATCGTTAAAAGAACTTAACTAAAAAATTTGCACTATACATTAGTTATATAGGTCCTAAAAAGTGCCTTGTGAACTATATGGTGCCAAATGTGCAATTCACATTGCAAAAAGTTCTAACGGGTCTCAAAATGTTTATTAGAGTCTAATAAGTAAATAATAAAAGTATAACAGTTAACCAATAAAAGGTTTGTCTGTTATCGTTAAAAGAACTTAACTAAAACATTTGCACTATACATTAGTTATATAGGTCCTAAAAAGTGCCTTGTGAACTATATGGTGCCAAATGTGCAATTCACATTGCAAAAAGTTCTAACGGGTCTCAAAATGTTTATTAGAGTCTAATAAGTAAATAATAAAAGTATAACAGTTAACCAATAAAAGGTTTGTCTGTTATCGTTAAAAGAACTTAACTAAAAAATTTGCACTATACATTAGTTATATAGGTCCTAAAAAGTGCCTTGTGAACTATATGGTGCCAAATGTGCAATTCACATTGCAAAAGTTCTAACAGGTCTCAAAATGTTTATTAGAGTCTAATAAGTAAATAATAAAAGTATAACAGTTAACCAATAAAAGGTTTGTCTGTTATCGTTAAAAGAACTTAACTAAAAATTTTGCACTATACATTAGTTATATAGGTCCTAAAAAGTGCCTTGTGAACTATATGGTGCCAAATGTGCAATTCACATTGCAAAAGTTCTAACAGGTCTCAAAATGTTTATTAGAGTCTAATAAGTAAATAATAAAAGTATAACAGTTAACCAATAAAAGGTTTGTCTGTTATCGTTAAAAGAACTTAACTAAAAATTTTGCACTATACATTAGTTATATAGGTCCTAAAAAGTGCCTTGTGAACTATATGATGCCAAATGTGCAATTCACATTGCAAAAAGTTCTAACGGGTCTCAAAATGTTTATTAGAGTCTAATAAGTAAATAATAAAAGTATAACAGTTAACCAATAAAAGGTTTGTCTGTTATCGTTAAAAGAACTTAACTAAAAAATTTGCACTATACATTAGTTATATAGGTCCTAAAAAGTGCCTTGTGAACTATATGGTGCCAAATGTGCAATTCACATTGCAAAAAGTTCTAACGGGTCTCAAAATGTTTATTAGAGTCTAATAAGTAAATAATAAAAGTATAACAGTTAACCAATAAAAGGTTTGTCTGTTATCGTTAAAAGAACTTAACTAAAAAATTTGCACTATACATTAGTTATATAGGTCCTAAAAAGTGCTTTGTGAAATATATGGTGCCAAATGTGCAATTCACATTGCAAAAAGTTCTAACGGGTCTCAAAATGTTTATTAGAGTCTAATAAGTAAATAATAAAAGTATAACAGTTAACCAATAAAAGGTTTGTCTGTTATCGTTAAAAGAACTTAACTAAAAAATTTGCACTATACATTAGTTATATAGGTCCTAAAAAGTGCCTTGTGAACTATATAGTGCCAAATGTGCAATTCACATTGCAAAAAGTTCTAACGGGTCTCAAAATGTTTATTAGAGTCTAATAAGTAAATAATAAAAGTATAACAGTTAACCAATAAAAGGTTTGTCTGTTATCGTTAAAAGAACTTAACTAAAACATTTGCACTATACATTAGTTATATAGGTCCTAAAAAGTGCCTTGTGAACTATATGGTGCCAAATGTGCAATTCACATTGCAAAAAGTTCTAACGGGTCTCAAAATGTTTATTAGAGTCTAATAAGTAAATAATAAAAGTATAACAGTTAACCAATAAAAGGTTTGTCTGTTATCGTTAAAAGAACTTAACTAAAACATTTGCACTATACATTAGTTATATAGGTCCTAAAAAGTGCCTTGTGAACTATATGGTGCCAAATGTGCAATTCACATTGCAAAACGTTCTAACGGGTCTTAAAATGTTTATTAGAGTCTAATAAGTAAATAATAAAAGTATAACAGTTAACCAATAAAAGGTTTGTCTGTTATCGTTAAAAGAACTTAACTAAAAAATTTGCACTATACATTAGTTATATAGGTCCTAAAAAGTGCTTTGTGAAATATATGGTGCCAAATGTGCAATTCACATTGCAAAAAGTTCTAACGGGTCTCAAAATGTTTATTAGAGTCTAATAAGTAAATAATAAAAGTATAACAGTTAACCAATAAAAGGTTTGTCTGTTATCGTTAAAAGAACTTAACTAAAAAATTTGCACTATACATTAGTTATATAGGTCCTAAAAAGTGCCTTGTGAACTATATAGTGCCAAATGTGCAATTCACATTGCAAAAAGTTCTAACGGGTCTCAAAATGTTTATTAGAGTCTAATAAGTAAATAATGAAAGTATAACAGTTAACCAATAAAAGGTTTGTCTGTTATCGTTAAAAGAACTTAACTAAAACATTTGCACTATACATTAGTTATATAGGTCCTAAAAAGTGCCTTGTGAACTATATGGTGCCAAATGTGCAATTCACATTGCAAAAAGTTCTAACGGGTCTCAAAATGTTTATTAGAGTCTAATAAGTAAATAATAAAAGTATAACAGTTAACCAATAAAAGGTTTGTCTGTTATCGTTAAAAGAACTTAACTAAAAAATTTGCACTATACATTAGTTATATAGGTCCTAAAAAGTGCCTTGTGAACTATATGATGCCAAATGTGCAATTCACATTGCAAAAAGTTCTAACAGGTCTTAAAATGTTTATTAGAGTCTAATAAGTACATAATAATAGTATAACAGTTAACCAATAAAAGGTTTGTCTGTTATCGTTAAAAGAACTTAACTAAAACATTTGCACTATACATTAGTTATATAGGTCCTAAAAAGTGCCTTGTGAACTATATGGTGCCAAATGTGCAATTCACATTGCAAAACGTTCTAACGGGTCTTAAAATGTTTATTAGAGTCTAATAAGTAAATAATAAAAGTATAACAGTTAACCAATAAAAGTTTTGTCTGTTATCGTTAAAAGAACTTAACTAAAAAATTTGCACTATACATTAGTTATATAGGTCCTAAAAAGTGCCTTGTGAACTATATGGTGCCAAATGTGCAATTCACATTGCAAAAGTTCTAACAGGTCTCAAAATGTTTATTAGAGTCTAATAAGTAAATAATAAAAGTATAACAGTTAACCAATAAAAGGTTTGTCTGTTATCGTTAAAAGAACTTAACTAAAAATTTTGCACTATACATTAGTTATATAGGTCCTAAAAAGTGCCTTGTGAACTATATGATGCCAAATGTGCAATTCACATTGCAAAAAGTTCTAACGGGTCTCAAAATGTTTATTAGAGTCTAATAAGTAAATAATAAAAGTATAACAGTTAACCAATAAAAGGTTTGTCTGTTATCGTTAAAAGAACTTAACTAAAAAATTTGCACTATACATTAGTTATATAGGTCCTAAAAAGTGCCTTGTGAACTATATGGTGCCAAATGTGCAATTCACATTGCAAAAAGTTCTAACAGGTCTCAAAATGTTTATTAGAGTCTAATAAGTAAATAATAAAAGTATAACAGTTAACCAATAAAAGGTTTGTCTGTTATCGTTAAAAGAACTTAACTAAAACATTTGCACTATACATTAGTTATATAGGTCCTAAAAAGTGCCTTGTGAACTATATGGTGCCAAATGTGCAATTCACATTGCAAAAAGTTCTAACGGGTCTCAAAATGTTTATTAGAGTCTAATAAGTAAAAAATAAAAGTATAACAGTTAACCAATAAAAGGTTTGTCTGTTATCGTTAAAAGAACTTAACTAAAAAATTTGCACTATACATTAGTTATATAGGTCCTAAAAAGTGCCTTGTGAACTATATGGTGCCAAATGTGCAATTCACATTGCAAAAAGTTCTAACCGGTCTCAAAATGTTTATTAGAGTCTAATAAGTAAATAATAAAAGTATAACAGTTAACCAATAAAAGGTTTGTCTGTTATCGTTAAAAGAACTTAACTAAAAAATTTGCACTATACATTAGTTATATAGGTCCTAAAAAGTGCCTTGTGAACTATATGGTGCCAAATGTGCAATTCACATTGCAAAAAGTTCTAACGGGTCTCAAAATGTTTATTAGAGTCTAATAAGTAAATAATAAAAGTATAACAGTTAACCAATAAAAGGTTTGTCTGTTATCGTTAAAAGAACTTAACTAAAAAATTTGCACTATACATTAGTTATATAGGTCCTAAAAAGTGCCTTGTGAACTATATGGTGCCAAATGTGCAATTCACATTGCAAAAAGTTCTAACAGGTCTCAAAATGTTTATTAGAGTCTAATAAGTAAATAATAAAAGTATAACAGTTAACCAATAAAAGGTTTGTCTGTTATCGTTAAAAGAACTTAACTAAAAATTTTGCACTATACATTAGTTATATAGGTCCTAAAAAGTGCCTTGTGAACTATATGGTGCCAAATGTGCAATTTACATTGCAAAAAGTTCTAACCGGTCTCAAAATGTTTATTAGAGTCTAATAAGTAAATAATAAAAGTATAACAGTTAACCAATAAAAGGTTTGTCTGTTATCGTTAAAAGAACTTAACTAAAAAATTTGCACTATACATTAGTTATATAGGTCCTAAAATGTGCCTTGTGAACTATATGGTGCCAAATGTGCAATTCACATTGCAAAAAGTTCTAACGGGTCTCAAAATGTTTATTAGAGTCTAATAAGTAAATAATAAAAGTATAACAGTTAACCAATAAAAGGTTTGTCTGTTATCGTTAAAAGAACTTAACTAAAAAATTTGCACTATACATTAGTTATATAGGTCCTAAAAAGTGCTTTGTGAAATATATGGTGCCAAATGTGCAATTCACATTGCAAAAAGTTCTAACAGGTCTCAAAATGTTTATTGGAGTCTAATAAGTAAATAATAAAAGTATAACAGTTAACCAATAAAAGGTTTGTCTGTTATCGTTAAAAGAACTTAACTAAAAAATTTGCACTTTACATTAGTTATATAGGTCCTAAACAGTGCTTTGTGAACTATATGGTGCCAAATGTGCAATTTACATTGCAAAAAGTTCTAACCGGTCTCAAAATGTTTATTAGAGTCTAATAAGTAAATAATAAAAGTATAACAGTTAACCAATAAAAGGTTTGTCTGTTATCGTTAAAAGAACTTAACTAAAAAATTTGCACTATACATTAGTTATATAGGTCCTAAAAAGTGCCTTGTGAACTATATGGTGCCAAATGTGCAATTCACATTGCAAAAAGTTCTAACGGGTCTCAAAATGTTTATTAGAGTCTAATAAGTAAATAATAAAAGTATAACAGTTAACCAATAAAAGGTTTGTCTGTTATCGTTAAAAGAACTTAACTAAAAAATTTGCACTATACATTAGTTATATAGGTCCTAAAAAGTGCTTTGTGAAATATATGGTGCCAAATGTGCAATTCACATTGCAAAAAGTTCTAACGGGTCTCAAAATGTTTATTAGAGTCTAATAAGTAAATAATAAAAGTATAACAGTTAACCAATAAAAGGTTTGTCTGTTATCGTTAAAAGAACTTAACTAAAAAATTTGCACTATACATTAGTTATATAGGTCCTAAAAAGTGCCTTGTGAACTATATGGTGCCAAATGTGCAATTCACATTGCAAAAAGTTCTAACGGGTCTCAAAATGTTTATTAGAGTCTAATAAGTAAATAATAAAAGTATAACAGTTAACCAATAAAAGGTTTGTCTGTTATCGTTAAAAGAACTTAACTAAAAAATTTGCACTATACATTAGTTATATAGGTCCTAAAAAGTGCTTTGTGAAATATATGGTGCCAAATGTGCAATTCACATTGCAAAAAGTTCTAACGGGTCTCAAAATGTTTATTGGAGTCTAATAAGTAAATAATAAAAGTATAACAGTTAACCAATAAAAGGTTTGTCTGTTATCGTTAAAAGAACTTAACTAAAAAATTTGCACTATACATTAGTTATATAGGTCCTAAAAAGTGCTTTGTGAAATATATGGTGCCAAATGTGCAATTCACATTGCAAAAAGTTCTAACGGGTCTCAAAATGTTTATTAGAGTCTAATAAGTAAATAATAAAAGTATAACAGTTAACCAATAAA
>NC_135247.1:9396904-9512239 GCF_947623445.1 Clavelina lepadiformis | reverse complement strand
TATACATTACTTATATAGGTCCTAAAAAGTGCCTTGTGAACTATATGGTGCCAAATGTGCAATTCACAGTGCAAAAAGTTCTAACGGGTCTCAAAATGTTTATTAGAGTCTAATAAGTAAATAATAAAAGTATAACAGTTAACCAATAAAAGGTTTGTCTGTTATCGTTAAAAGAACTTAACTAAAAAATTTGCACTATACATTAGTTATAAAGGTCCTAAAAAGTGCCTTGTGAACTATATGGTGCCAAATGTGCAATTCACAGTGCAAAAAGTTCTAACTGGTCTCAAAATGTTTATTAGAGTCTAATAAGTAAATAATAAAAGTATAACAGTTAACCAATAAAAGGTTTGTCTGTTATCGTTAAAAGAACTTAACTAAAAAATTTGCACTATACATTAGTTATATAGGTCCTAAAAAGTGCCTTGTGAACTATATGGTGCCAAATGTGCAATTCACATTGCAAAAAGTTCTAACGGGTCTCAAAATGTTTATTAGAGTCTAATAAGTAAATAATAAAAGTATAACAGTTAACCAATAAAAGGTTTGTCTGTTATCGTTAAAAGAACTTACCTAAAAAATTTGCACTATCCATTAGTTATATAGGTTCTAAAAAGTGCTTTGTGAACTATATGGTGCCAAATGTGCAATTCACATTGCAAAAAGTTCTAACGGGTCTCAAAATGTTTATTAGAGTCTAATAAGTAAATAATAAAAGTATAACAGTTAACCAATAAAAGGTTTGTCTGTTATCGTTAAAAGAACTTAACTAAAAAATTTGCACTATACATTAGTTATATAGGTCCTAAAAAGTGCCTTGTGAACTATATGGTGCCAAATGTGCAATTCACATTGCAAAAAGTTCTAACGGGTCTCAAAATGTTTATTAGAGTCTAATAAGTAAATAATAAAAGTATAACAGTAAACCAATAAAAGGTTTGTCTGTTATCGTTAAAAGAACTTAACTAAAAAATTTGCACTATACATTAGTTATATAGGTCCTAAAAAGTGCCTTGTGAACTATATGGTGCCAAATGTGCAATTCACATTGCAAAAAGTTCTAACGGGTCTCAAAATGTTTATTAGAGTCTAATAAGTAAATAATAAAAGTATAACAGTTAACCAATAAAAGGTTTGTCTGTTATCGTTAAAAGAACTTAACTAAAAAATTTGCACTATACATTAGTTATATAGGTCCTAAAAAGTGCCTTGTGAACTATATGGTGCCAAATGTGCAATTCACATTGCAAAAAGTTCTAACGGGTCTCAAAATGTTTATTAGAGTCTAATAAGTAAATAATAAAAGTATAACAGTTAACCAATAAAAGGTTTGTCTGTTATCGTTAAAAGAACTTAACTAAAAAATTTGCACTATACATTAGTTATATAGGTCCTAAAAAGTGCCTTGTGAACTATATGGTGCCAAATGTGCAATTCACATTGCAAAAAGTTCTAACGGGTCTCAAAATGTTTATTAGAGTCTAATAAGTAAAAAATTAAAGTATAACAGTTAACCAATAAAAGGTTTGTCTGTTATCGTTAAAAGAACTTAACTAAAAAATTTGCACTATACATTAGTTATATAGGTCCTAAAAAGTGCCTTGTGAACTATATGGTGCCAAATGTGCAATTCACATTGCAAAAAGTTCTAACCGGTCTCAAAATGTTTATTAGAGTCTAATAAGTAAATAATAAAAGTATAACAGTTAACCAATAAAAGGTTTGTCTGTTATCGTTAAAAGAACTTAACTAAAAAATTTGCACTATACATTAGTTATATAGGTCCTAAAAAGTGCCTTGTGAACTATATGGTGCCAAATGTGCAATTCACATTGCAAAAAGTTCTAACGGGTCTCAAAATGTTTATTAGAGTCTAATAAGTAAATAATAAAAGTATAACAGTTAACCAATAAAAGGTTTGTCTGTTATCGTTAAAAGAACTTAACTAAAAAATTTGCACTATACATTAGTTATATAGGTCCTAAAAAGTGCCTTGTGAACTATATAGTGCCAAATGTGCAATTCACATTGCAAAAAGTTCTAACGGGTCTCAAAATGTTTATTAGAGTCTAATAAGTAAATAATAAAAGTATAACAGTTAACCAATAAAAGGTTTGTCTGTTATCGTTAAAAGAACTTAACTAAAAAATTTGCACTATACATTAGTTATATAGGTCCTAAAAAGTGCCTTGTGAACTATATGGTGCCAAATGTGCAATTCACATTGCAAAAAGTTCTAACGGGTCTCAAAATGTTTATTAGAGTCTAATAAGTAAATAATAAAAGTATAACAGTTAACCAATAAAAGGTTTGTCTGTTATCGTTAAAAGAACTTAACTAAAAAATTTGCACTATACATTAGTTATATAGGTCCTAAAAAGTGCTTTGTGAAATATATGGTGCCAAATGTGCAATTCACATTGCAAAAAGTTCTAACGGGTCTCAAAATGTTTATTAGAGTCTAATAAGTAAATAATAAAAGTATAACAGTTAACCAATAAAAGGTTTGTCTGTTATCGTTAAAAGAACTTAACTAAAAAATTTGCACTATACATTAGTTATATAGGTCCTAAAAAGTGCTTTGTGAAATATATGGTGCCAAATGTGCAATTCACATTGCAAAAAGTTCTAACGGGTCTCAAAATGTTTATTAGAGTCTAATAAGTAAATAATAAAAGTATAACAGTTAACCAATAAAAGGTTTGTCTGTTATCGTTAAAAGAACTTAACTAAAAAATTTGCACTATACATTAGTTATATAGGTCCTAAAAAGTGCCTTGTGAACTATATAATGCCAAATGTGCAATTCACATTGCAAAAAGTTCTAACGGGTCTCAAAATGTTTATTAGAGTCTAATAAGTAAATAATAAAAGTATAACAGTTAACCAATAAAAGGTTTGTCTGTTATCGTTAAAAGAACTTAACTAAAAAATTTGCACTATACATTAGTTATATAGGTCCTAAAAAGTGCCTTGTGAACTATATGGTGCCAAATGTGCAATTCACATTGCAAAAAGTTCTAACGGGTCTCAAAATGTTTATTAGAGTCTAATAAGTAAAAAATTAAAGTATAACAGTTAACCAATAAAAGGTTTGTCTGTTATCGTTGAAAGAACTTAACTAAAAAATTTGCACTATACATTAGTTATATAGGTCCTAAAAAGTGCCTTGTGAACTATATGGTGCCAAATGTGCAATTCACATTGCAAAAAGTTCTAACCGGTCTCAAAATGTTTATTAGAGTCTAATAAGTAAATAATAAAAGTATAACAGTTAACCAATAAAAGGTTTGTCTGTTATCGTTAAAAGAACTTAACTAAAAAATTTGCACTATACATTAGTTATATAGGTCCTAAAAAGTGCCTTGTGAACTATATGGTGCCAAATGTGCAATTCACATTGCAAAAAGTTCTAACGGGTCTCAAAATGTTTATTAGAGTCTAATAAGTAAATAATAAAAGTATAACAGTTAACCAATAAAAGGTTTGTCTGTTATCGTTAAAAGAACTTAACTAAAAAATTTGCACTATACATTAGTTATATAGGTCCTAAAAAGTGCCTTGTGAACTATATAGTGCCAAATGTGCAATTCACATTGCAAAAAGTTCTAACGGGTCTCAAAATGTTTATTAGAGTCTAATAAGTAAATAATAAAAGTATAACAGTTAACCAATAAAAGGTTTGTCTGTTATCGTTAAAAGAACTTAACTAAAAAATTTGCACTATACATTAGTTATATAGGTCCTAAAAAGTGCCTTGTGAACTATATGGTGCCAAATGTGCAATTCACATTGCAAAAAGTTCTAACGGGTCTCAAAATGTTTATTAGAGTCTAATAAGTAAATAATAAAAGTATAACAGTTAACCAATAAAAGGTTTGTCTGTTATCGTTAAAAGAACTTAACTAAAAAATTTGCACTATACATTAGTTATATAGGTCCTAAAAAGTGCTTTATGAAATATATGGTGCCAAATGTGCAATTCACATTGCAAAAAGTTCTAACGGGTCTCAAAATGTTTATTAGAGTCTAATAAGTAAATAATAAAAGTATAACAGTTAACCAATAAAAGGTTTGTCTGTTATCGTTAAAAGAACTTAACTAAAAAATTTGCACTATACATTAGTTATATAGGTCCTAAAAAGTGCCTTGTGAACTATATGGTGCCAAATGTGCAATTCACATTGCAAAAAGTTCTAACGGGTCTCAAAATGTTTATTAGAGTCTAATAAGTAAATAATAAAAGTAGAACAGTTAACCAATAAAAGGTTTGTCTGTTATCGTTAAAAGAACTTAACTAAAAAATTTCCACTATACATTAGTTATATAGGTCCTAAAAAGTGCTTTGTGAAATATATGGTGCCAAATGTGCAATTCACATTGCAAAAAGTTCTAACGGGTCTCAAAATGTTTATTAGAGTCTAATAAGTAAATAATAAAAGTATAACAGTTAACCAATAAAAGGTTTGTCTGTTATCGTTAAAAGAACTTAACTAAAAAATCTGCACTATACATTAGTTATATAGGTCCTAAAAACTGCCTTGTGAACTATATGGTGCCAAATGTGCAATTTACATTGCAAAAAGTTCTAACCGGTCTCAAAATGTTTATTAGAGTCTAATAAGTAAATAATAAAAGTATAACAGTTAACCAATAAAAGGTTTGTCTGTTATCGTTAAAAGAACTTAACTAAAAAATTTGCACTATACATTAGTTATATAGGTCCTAAAAAGTGCCTTGTGAACTATATGGTGCCAAATGTGCAATTCACATTGCAAAAAGTTCTAACGGGTCTCAAAATGTTTATTAGAGTCTAATAAGTAAATAATAAAAGTATAACAGTTAACCAATAAAAGGTTTGTCTGTTATCGTTAAAAGAACTTAACTAAAAAATTTGCACTATACATTAGTTATATAGGTCCTAAAAAGTGCTTTGTGAAATATATGGTGCCAAATGTGCAATTCACATTGCAAAAAGTTCTAACGGGTCTCAAAATGTTTATTGGAGTCTAATAAGTAAATAATAAAAGTATAACAGTTAACCAATAAAAGGTTTGTCTGTTATCGTTAAAAGAACTTAACTAAAAAATTTGCACTATACATTAGTTATATAGGTCCTAAAAAGTGCTTTGTGAAATATATGGTGCCAAATGTGTAATTCACATTGCAAAAAGTTCTAACGGGTCTCAAAATGTTTATTAGAGTCTAATAAGTAAATAATAAAAGTGTAACAGTTAACCAATAAAAGGTTTGTCTGTTATCGTTAAAAGAACTTAACTAAAAAATTTGCACTATACATTAGTTATATAGGTCCTAAAAAGTGCCTTGTGAACTATATGGTGCCAAATGTGCAATTCACATTGCAAAAAGTTCTAACGGGTCTCAAAATGTTTATTAGAGTCTAATAAGTAAATAATAAAAGTATAACAGTTAACCAATAAAAGGTTTGTCTGTTATCGTTAAAAGAACTTAACTAAAAAATTTGCACTATACATTAGTTATATAGGTCCTAAAAAGTGCTTTGTGAAATATATGGTGCCAAATGTGCAATTCACATTGCAAAAAGTTCTAACGGATCTCAAAATGTTTATTGGAGTCTAATAAGTAAATAATAAAAGTATAACAGTTAACCAATAAAAGGTTTGTCTGTTATCGTTAAAAGAACTTAACTAAAAAATTTGCACTATACATTAGTTATATAGGTCCTAAAAAGTGCTTTGTGAAATATATGGTGCCAAATGTGCAATTCACATTGCAAAAAGTTCTAACGGGTCTCAAAATGTTTATTAGAGTCTAATAAGTAAATAATAAAAGTATAACAGTTAACCAATAAAAGGTTTGTCTGTTATCGTTAAAAGAACTTAACTAAAAAATTTGCACTATACATTAGTTATATAGGTCCTAAAAAGTGCTTTGTGAAATATATGGTGCCAAATGTGCAATTCACATTGCAAAAAGTTCTAACGGGTCTCAAAATGTTTATTGGAGTCTAATAAGTAAATAATAAAAGTATAACAGTTAACCAATAAAAGGTTTGTCTGTTATCGTTAAAAGAACTTAACTAAAAAATTTGCACTATACATTAGTTATATAGGTCCTAAAAAGTGCTTTGTGAAATATATGGTGCCAAATGTGCAATTCACATTGCAAAAAGTTCTAAAGGGTCTCAAAATGTTTATTAGAGTCTAATAAGTAAATAATAAAAGTATAACAGTTAACCAATAAAAGGTTTGTCTGTTATCGTTAAAAGAACTTAACTAAAAAATTTGCACTATACATTAGTTATATAGGTCCTAAAAAGTGCTTTGTGAAATATATGGTGCCAAATGTGCAATTCACATTGCAAAAAGTTCTAACGGGTCTCAAAATGTTTATTAGAGTCTAATAAGTAAATAATAAAAGTATAACAGTTAACCAATAAAAGGTTTGTCTGTTATCGTTAAAAGAACTTAACTAAAAAATTTGCACTATACATTAGTTATATAGCTCCTAAAAAGTGCTTTGTGAAATATATGGTGCCAAATGTGCAATTCACATTGCAAAAAGTTCTAACGGGTCTCAAAATGTTTATTAGAGTCTAATAAGTAAATAATAAAAGTATAACAGTTAACCAATAAAAGGTTTGTCTGTTATCGTTAAAAGAACTTAACTAAAAAATTTGCACTATACATTAGTTATATAGGTCCTAAAAAGTGCCTTGTGAACTATATAGTGCCAAATGTGCAATTCACATTGCAAAAAGTTCTAACGGGTCTCAAAATGTTTATTAGAGTCTAATAAGTAAATAATAAAAGTATAACAGTTAACCAATAAAAGGTTTGTCTGTTATCGTTAAAAGAACTTAACTAAAAAATTTGCACTATACATTAGTTATATAGGTCCTAAAAAGTGCTTTGTGAAATATATGGTGCCAAATGTGCAATTCACATTGCAAAAAGTTCTAACGGGTCTCAAAATGTTTATTAGAGTCTAATAAGTAAATAATAAAAGTATAACAGTTAACCAATAAAAGGTTTGTCTGTTATCGTTAAAAGAACTTAACTAAAAAATTTGCACTATACATTAGTTATATAGGTCCTAAAAAGTGCCTTGTGAACTATATAATGCCAAATGTGCAATTCACATTGCAAAAAGTTCTAACGGGTCTCAAAATGTTTATTAGAGTCTAATAAGTAAATAATAAAAGTATAACAGTTAACCAATAAAAGGTTTGTCTGTTATCGTTAAAAGAACTTAACTAAAAAATTTGCACTATACATTAGTTATATAGGTCCTAAAAAGTGCCTTGTGAACTATATGGTGCCAAATGTGCAATTCACATTGCAAAAAGTTCTAACGGGTCTCAAAATGTTTATTAGAGTCTAATAAGTAAAAAATTAAAGTATAACAGTTAACCAATAAAAGGTTTGTCTGTTATCGTTAAAAGAACTTAACTAAAATATTTGCACTATACATTAGTTATATAGGTCCTAAAAAATGCCTTGTGAACTATATGGTGCCAAATGTGCAATTCACATTGCAAAAAGTTCTAACCGGTCTCAAAATGTTTATTAGAGTCTAATAAGTAAATAATAAAAGTATAACAGTTAACCAATAAAAGGTTTGTCTGTTATCGTTAAAAGAACTTAACTAAAAAATTTGCACTATACATTAGTTATATAGGTCCTAAAAAGTGCCTTGTGAACTATATGGTGCCAAATGTGCAATTCACATTGCAAAAAGTTCTAACGGGTCTCAAAATGTTTATTAGAGTCTAATAAGTAAATAATAAAAGTATAACAGTTAACCAATAAAAGGTTTGTCTGTTATCGTTAAAAGAACTTAACTAAAAAATTTGCACTATACATTAGTTATATAGGTCCTAAAAAGTGCTTTGTGAAATATATGGTGCCAAATGTGCAATTCACATTGCAAAAAGTTCTAACGGGTCTCAAAATGTTTATTAGAGTCTAATAAGTAAATAATAAAAGTATAACAGTTAACCAATAAAAGGTTTGTCTGTTATCGTTAAAAGAACTTAACTAAAAAATTTGCACTATACATTAGTTATATAGCTCCTAAAAAGTGCTTTGTGAAATATATGGTGCCAAATGTGCAATTCACATTGCAAAAAGTTCTAACGGGTCTCAAAATGTTTATTAGAGTCTAATAAGTAAATAATAAAAGTATAACAGTTAACCAATAAAAGGTTTGTCTGTTATCGTTAAAAGAACTTAACTAAAAAATTTGCACTATACATTAGTTATATAGGTCCTAAAAAGTGCCTTGTGAACTATATAGTGCCAAATGTGCAATTCACATTGCAAAAAGTTCTAACGGGTCTCAAAATGTTTATTAGAGTCTAATAAGTAAATAATAAAAGTATAACAGTTAACCAATAAAAGGTTTGTCTGTTATCGTTAAAAGAACTTAACTAAAAAATTTGCACTATACATTAGTTATATAGGTCCTAAAAAGTGCTTTGTGAAATATATGGTGCCAAATGTGCAATTCACATTGCAAAAAGTTCTAACGGGTCTCAAAATGTTTATTAGAGTCTAATAAGTAAATAATAAAAGTATAACAGTTAACCAATAAAAGGTTTGTCTGTTATCGTTAAAAGAACTTAACTAAAAAATTTGCACTATACATTAGTTATATAGGTCCTAAAAAGTGCCTTGTGAACTATATAATGCCAAATGTGCAATTCACATTGCAAAAAGTTCTAACGGGTCTCAAAATGTTTATTAGAGTCTAATAAGTAAATAATAAAAGTATAACAGTTAACCAATAAAAGGTTTGTCTGTTATCGTTAAAAGAACTTAACTAAAAAATTTGCACTATACATTAGTTATATAGGTCCTAAAAAGTGCCTTGTGAACTATATGGTGCCAAATGTGCAATTCACATTGCAAAAAGTTCTAACGGGTCTCAAAATGTTTATTAGAGTCTAATAAGTAAAAAATTAAAGTATAACAGTTAACCAATAAAAGGTTTGTCTGTTATCGTTAAAAGAACTTAACTAAAATATTTGCACTATACATTAGTTATATAAGTCCTAAAAAGTGCCTTGTGAACTATATGGTGCCAAATGTGCAATTCACATTGCAAAAAGTTCTAACGGGTCTCAAAATGTTTATTAGAGTCTAATAAGTAAATAATAAAAGTATAACAGTTAACCAATAAAAGGTTTGTCTGTTATCGTTAAAAGAACTTAACTAAAAAATTTCCACTATACATTAGTTATATAGGTCCTAAAAAGTGCTTTGTGAAATATATGGTGCCAAATGTGCAATTCACATTGCAAAAAGTTCTAACGGGTCTCAAAATGTTTATTAGAGTCTAATAAGTAAATAATAAAAGTATAACAGTTAACCAATAAAAGGTTTGTCTGTTATCGTTAAAAGAACTTAACTAAAAAATCTGCACTATACATTAGTTATATAGGTCCTAAAAAGTGCCTTGTGAACTATATGGTGCCAAATGTGCAATTTACATTGCAAAAAGTTCTAACCGGTCTCAAAATGTTTATTAGAGTCTAATAAGTAAATAATAAAAGTATAACAGTTAACCAATAAAAGGTTTGTCTGTTATCGTTAAAAGAACTTAACTAAAAAATTTGCACTATACATTAGTTATATAGGTCCTAAAAAGTGCTTTGTGAAATATATGGTGCCAAATGTGCAATTCACATTGCAAAAAGTTCTAACGGGTCTCAAAATGTTTATTAGAGTCTAATAAGTAAATAATAAAAGTATAACAGTTAACCAATAAAAGGTTTGTCTGTTATCGTTAAAAGAACTTAACTAAAAAATTTGCACTATACATTAGTTATATAGGTCCTAAAAAGTGCCTTGTGAACTATATAGTGCCAAATGTGCAATTCACATTGCAAAAAGTTCTAACGGGTCTCAAAATGTTTATTAGAGTCTAATAAGTAAATAATAAAAGTATAACAGTTAACCAATAAAAGGTTTGTCTGTTATCGTTAAAAGAACTTAACTAAAAAATTTGCACTATACATTAGTTATATAGGTCCTAAAAAGTGCTTTGTGAAATATATGGTGCCAAATGTGCAATTCACATTGCAAAAAGTTCTAACGGGTCTCAAAATGTTTATTAGAGTCTAATAAGTAAATAATAAAAGTATAACAGTTAACCAATAAAAGGTTTGTCTGTTATCGTTAAAAGAACTTAACTAAAAAATTTGCACTATACATTAGTTATATAGGTCCTAAAAAGTGCCTTGTGAACTATATAGTGCCAAATGTGCAATTCACATTGCAAAAAGTTCTAACGGGTCTCAAAATGTTTATTAGAGTCTAATAAGTAAATAATAAAAGTATAACAGTTAACCAATAAAAGGTTTGTCTGTTATCGTTAAAAGAACTTAACTAAAAAATTTGCACTATACATTAGTTATATAGGTCCTAAAAAGTGCCTTGTGAACTATATGGTGCCAAATGTGCAATTCACATTGCAAAAAGTTCTAACGGGTCTCAAAATGTTTATTAGAGTCTAATAAGTAAATAATAAAAGTATAACAGTTAACCAATAAAAGGTTTGTCTGTTATCGTTAAAAGAACTTAACTAAAAAATTTGCACTATACATTAGTTATATAGGTCCTAAAAAGTGCCTTGTGAACTATATGGTGCCAAATGTGCAATTCACATTGCAAAAAGTTCTAACGGGTCTCAAAATGTTTATTAGAGTCTAATAAGTAAATAATAAAGTATAACAGTTAACCAATAAAAGGTTTGTCTGTTATCGTTAAAAGAACTTAACTAAAAAATTTGCACTATACATTAGTTATATAGGTCCTAAAAAGTGCTTTGTGAAATATATGGTGCCAAATGTGCAATTCACATTGCAAAAAGTTCTAACGGGTCTCAAAATGTTTATTGGAGTCTAATAAGTAAATAATAAAAGTATAACAGTTAACCAATAAAAGGTTTGTCTGTTATCGTTAAAAGAACTTAACTAAAAAATTTGCACTATACATTAGTTATATAGGTCCTAAAAAGTGCTTTGTGAAATATATGGTGCCAAATGTGCAATTCACATTGCAAAAAGTTCTAACGGGTCTCAAAATGTTTATTAGAGTCTAATAAGTAAATAATAAAAGTATAACAGTTAACCAATAAAAGGTTTGTCTGTTATCGTTAAAAGAACTTAACTAAAAAATTTGCACTATACATTAGTTATATAGGTCCTAAAAAGTGCCTTGTGAACTATATGGTGCCAAATGTGCAATTCACATTGCAAAAAGTTCTAACGGGTCTCAAAATGTTTATTAGAGTCTAATAAGTAAATAATAAAAGTATAACAGTTAACCAATAAAAGGTTTGTCTGTTATCGTTAAAAGAACTTAACTAAAAAATTTGCACTATACATTAGTTATATAGGTCCTAAAAAGTGCTTTGTGAAATATATGGTGCCAAATGTACAATTCACATTGCAAAAAGTTCTAACGGGTCTCAAAATGTTTATTAGAGTCTAATAAGTAAATAATAAAAGTATAACAGTTAACCAATAAAAGGTTTGTCTGTTATCGTTAAAAGAACTTAACTAAAAAATTTGCACTATACATTAGTTATATAGGTCCTAAAAAGTGCCTTGTGAACTATATAGTGCCAAATGTGCAATTCACATTGCAAAAAGTTCTAACGGGTCTCAAAATGTTTATTAGAGTCTAATAAGTAAATAATAAAAGTATAACAGTTAACCAACAAAAGGTTTGTCTGTTATCGTTAAAAGAACTTAACTAAAAAATTTGCACTATACATTAGTTATATAGGTCCTAAAAAGTGCTTTGTGAAATATATGGTGCCAAATGTGCAATTCACATTGCAAAAAGTTCTAACGGGTCTCAAAATGTTTATTAGAGTCTAATAAGTAAATAATAAAAGTATAACAGTTAACCAATAAAAGGTTTGTCTGTTATCGTTAAAAGAACTTAACTAAAAAATTTGCACTATACATTAGTTATATAGGTCCTAAAAAGTGCCTTGTGAACTATATAGTGCCAAATGTGCAATTCACATTGCAAAAAGTTCTAACGGGTCTCAAAATGTTTATTAGAGTCTAATAAGTAAATAATAAAAGTATAACAGTTAACCAATAAAAGGTTTGTCTGTTATCGTTAAAAGAACTTAACTAAAAAATTTGCACTATACATTAGTTATATAGGTCCTAAAAAGTGCCTTGTGAACTATATGGTGCCAAATGTGCAATTCACATTGCAAAAAGTTCTAACGGGTCTCAAAATGTTTATTAGAGTCTAATAAGTAAATAATAAAAGTATAACAGTTAACCAATAAAAGGTTTGTCTGTTATCGTTAAAAGAACTTAACTAAAAAATTTCCACTATACATTAGTTATATAGGTCCTAAAAAGTGCTTTGTGAAATATATGGTGCCAAATGTGCAATTCACATTGCAAAAAGTTCTAACGGGTCTCAAAATGTTTATTAGAGTCTAATAAGTAAATAATAAAAGTATAACAGTTAACCAATAAAAGGTTTGTCTGTTATCGTTAAAAGAACTTAACTAAAAAATTTGCACTATACATTAGTTATATAGGTCCTAAAAAGTGCCTTGTGAACTATATGGTGCCAAATGTGCAATTCACATTGCAAAAAGTTCTAACGGGTCTCAAAATGTTTATTAGAGTCTAATAAGTAAAAAATTAAAGTATAACAGTTAACCAATAAAAGGTTTGTCTGTTATCGTTAAAAGAACTTAACTAAAAAATTTGCACTATACATTAGTTATATAGGTCCTAAAAAGTGCCTTGTGAACTATATGGTGCCAAATGTGCAATTCACATTGCAAAAAGTTCTAACCGGTCTCAAAATGTTTATTAGAGTCTAATAAGTAAATAATAAAAGTATAACAGTTAACCAATAAAAGGTTTGTCTGTTATCGTTAAAAGAACTTAACTAAAAAATTTGCACTATACATTAGTTATATAGGTCCTAAAAAGTGCCTTGTGAACTATATGGTGCCAAATGTGCAATTCACATTGCAAAAAGTTCTAACGGGTCTCAAAATGTTTATTAGAGTCTAATAAGTAAATAATAAAAGTATAACAGTTAACCAATAAAAGGTTTGTCTGTTATCGTTAAAAGAACTTAACTAAAAAATTTCCACTATACATTAGTTATATAGGTCCTAAAAAGTGCTTTGTGAAATATATGGTGCCAAATGTGCAATTCACATTGCAAAAAGTTCTAACGGGTCTCAAAATGTTTATTAGAGTCTAATAAGTAAATAATAAAAGTATAACAGTTAACCAATAAAAGGTTTGTCTGTTATCGTTAAAAGAACTTAACTAAAAAATTTGCACTATACATTAGTTATATAGGTCCTAAAAAGTGCCTTGTGAACTATATGGTGCCAAATGTGCAATTCACATTGCAAAAAGTTCTAACGGGTCTCAAAATGTTTATTAGAGTCTAATAAGTAAATAATAAAAGTATAACAGTTAACCAATAAAAGGTTTGTCTGTTATCGTTAAAAGAACTTAACTAAAAAATTTCCACTATACATTAGTTATATAGGTCCTAAAAAGTGCTTTGTGAAATATATGGTGCCAAATGTGCAATTCACATTGCAAAAAGTTCTAACGGGTCTCAAAATGTTTATTAGAGTCTAATAAGTAAATAATAAAAGTATAACAGTTAACCAATAAAAGGTTTGTCTGTTATCGTTAAAAGAACTTAACTAAAAAATTTGCACTATACATTAGTTATATAGGTCCTAAAAAGTGCCTTGTGAACTATATGGTGCCAAATGTGCAATTCACATTGCAAAAAGTTCTAACCGGTCTCAAAATGTTTATTAGAGTCTAATAAGTAAATAATAAAAGTATAACAGTTAACCAATAAAAGGTTTGTCTGTTATCGTTAAAAGAACTTAACTAAAAAATTTGCACTATACATTAGTTATATAGGTCCTAAAAAGTGCCTTGTGAACTATATGGTGCCAAATGTGCAATTCACATTGCAAAAAGTTCTAACGGGTCTCAAAATGTTTATTAGAGTCTAATAAGTAAATAATAAAAGTATAACAGTTAACCAATAAAAGGTTTGTCTGTTATCGTTAAAAGAACTTAACTAAAAAATTTCCACTATACATTAGTTATATAGGTCCTAAAAAGTGCTTTGTGAAATATATGGTGCCAAATGTGCAATTCACATTGCAAAAAGTTCTAACGGGTCTCAAAATGTTTATTAGAGTCTAATAAGTAAATAATAAAAGTATAACAGTTAACCAATAAAAGGTTTGTCTGTTATCGTTAAAAGAACTTAACTAAAAAATTTGCACTATACATTAGTTATATAGGTCCTAAAAAGTGCCTTGTGAACTATATGGTGCCAAATGTGCAATTCACATTGCAAAAAGTTCTAACGGGTCTCAAAATGTTTATTAGAGTCTAATAAGTAAATAATAAAAGTATAACAGTTAACCAATAAAAGGTTTGTCTGTTATCGTTAAAAGAACTTAACTAAAAAATTTCCACTATACATTAGTTATATAGGTCCTAAAAAGTGCTTTGTGAAATATATGGTGCCAAATGTGCAATTCACATTGCAAAAAGTTCTAACGGGTCTCAAAATGTTTATTAGAGTCTAATAAGTAAATAATAAAAGTATAACAGTTAACCAATAAAAGGTTTGTCTGTTATCGTTAAAAGAACTTAACTAAAAAATCTGCACTATACATTAGTTATATAGGTCCTAAAAAGTGCTTTGTGAACTATATGGTGCCAAATGTGCAATTTACATTGCAAAAAGTTCTAACCGGTCTCAAAATGTTTATTAGAGTCTAATAAGTAAATAATAAAAGTATAACAGTTAACCAATAAAAGGTTTGTCTGTTATCGTTAAAAGAACTTAACTAAAAAATTTGCACTATACATTAGTTATATAGGTCCTAAAAAGTGCCTTGTGAACTATATGGTGCCAAATGTGCAATTCACATTGCAAAAAGTTCTAACGGGACTCAAAATGTTTATTAGAGTCTAATAAGTAAATAATAAAAGTATAACAGTTAACCAATAAAAGGTTTGTCTGTTATCGTTAAAAGAACTTAACTAAAAAATTTGCACTATACATTAGTTATATAGGTCCTAAAAAGTGCTTTGTGAAATATATGGTGCCAAATGTGCAATTCACATTGCAAAAAGTTCTAACGGGTCTCAAAATGTTTATTGGAGTCTAATAAGTAAATAATAAAAGTATAACAGTTAACCAATAAAAGGTTTGTCTGTTATCGTTAAAAGAACTTAACTAAAAAATTTGCACTATACATTAGTTATATAGGTCCTAAAAAGTGCTTTGTGAAATATATGGTGCCAAATGTGCAATTCACATTGCAAAAAGTTCTAACGGGTCTCAAAATGTTTATTAGAGTCTAATAAGTAAATAATAAAAGTATAACAGTTAACCAATAAAAGGTTTGTCTGTTATCGTTAAAAGAACTTAACTAAAAAATTTGCACTATACATTAGTTATATAGGTCCTAAAAAGTGCTTTGTGAAATATATGGTGCCAAATGTGCAATTCACATTGCAAAAAGTTCTAACGGGTCTCAAAATGTTTATTAGAGTCTAATAAGTAAATAATAAAAGTATAACAGTTAACCAATAAAAGGTTTGTCTGTTATCGTTAAAAGAACTTAACTAAAAAATTTGCACTATACATTAGTTATATAGGTCCTAAAAAGTGCCTTGTGAACTATATGGTGCCAAATGTGCAATTCACATTGCAAAAAGTTCTAACGGGTCTCAAAATGTTTATTAGAGTCTAATAAGTAAATAATAAAAGTATAACAGTTAACCAATGAAAGGTTTGTCTGTTATCGTTAAAAGAACTTAACTAAAAAATTTGCACTATACATTAGTTATATAGGTCCTAAAAAGTGCTTTGTGAAATATATGGTGCCAAATGTGCAATTCACATTGCAAAAAGTTCTAACGGGTCTCAAAATGTTTATTAGAGTCTAATAAGTAAATAATAAAAGTATAACAGTTAACCAATGAAAGGTTTGTCTGTTATCGTTAAAAGAACTTAACTAAAAAATTTGCACTATACATTAGTTATATAGGTCCTAAAAAGTGCCTTGTGAACTATATAGTGCCAAATGTGCAATTCACATTGCAAAAAGTTCTAACGGGTCTCAAAATGTTTATTAGAGTCTAATAAGTAAATAATAAAAGTATAACAGTTAACCAATAAAAGGTTTGTCTGTTATCGTTAAAAGAACTTAACTAAAAAATTTGCACTATACATTAGTTATATAGGTCCTAAAAAGTGCTTTGTGAAATATATGGTGCCAAATGTGCAATTCACATTGCAAAAAGTTCTAACGGGTCTCAAAATGTTTATTAGAGTCTAATAAGTAAATAATAAAAGTATAACAGTTAACCAATAAAAGGTTTGTCTGTTATCGTTAAAAGAACTTAACTAAAAAATTTGCACTATACATTAGTTATATAGGTCCTAAAAAGTGCCTTGTGAACTATATGGTGCCAAATGTGCAATTCACATTGCAAAAAGTTCTAACGGGTCTCAAAATGTTTATTAGAGTCTAATAAGTAAATAATAAAAGTATAACAGTTCACCAATAAAAGGTTTGTCTGTTATCGTTAAAAGAACTTAACTAAAAAATTTGCACTATACATTAGTTATATAGGTCCTAAAAAGTGCCTTGTGAACTATATGGTGCCAAATGTGCAATTCACATTGCAAAAAGTTCTAACGGGTCTCAAAATGTTTATTAGAGTCTAATAAGTAAATAATAAAAGTATAACAGTTAACCAATAAAAGGTTTGTCTGTTATCGTTAAAAGAACTTAACTAAAAAATTTGCACTATACATTAGTTATATAGGTCCTAAAAAGTGCCTTGTGAACTATATGGTGCCAAATGTGCAATTCACATTGCAAAAAGTTCTAACGGGTCTCAAAATGTTTATTAGAGTCTAATAAGTAAATAATAAAGTATAACAGTTAACCAATAAAAGGTTTGTCTGTTATCGTTAAAAGAACTTAACTAAAAAATTTGCACTATACATTAGTTATATAGGTCCTAAAAAGTGCTTTGTGAAATATATGGTGCCAAATGTGCAATTCACATTGCAAAAAGTTCTAACGGGTCTCAAAATGTTTATTGGAGTCTAATAAGTAAATAATAAAAGTATAACAGTTAACCAATAAAAGGTTTGTCTGTTATCGTTAAAAGAACTTAACTAAAAAATTTGCACTATACATTAGTTATATAGGTCCTAAAAAGTGCTTTGTGAAATATATGGTGCCAAATGTGCAATTCACATTGCAAAAAGTTCTAACGGGTCTCAAAATGTTTATTAGAGTCTAATAAGTAAATAATAAAAGTATAACAGTTAACCAATAAAAGGTTTGTCTGTTATCGTTAAAAGAACTTAACTAAAAAATTTGCACTATACATTAGTTATATAGGTCCTAAAAAGTGCCTTGTGAACTATATGGTGCCAAATGTGCAATTCACATTGCAAAAAGTTCTAACGGGTCTCAAAATGTTTATTAGAGTCTAATAAGTAAATAATAAAAGTATAACAGTTAACCAATATAAGGTTTGTCTGTTATCGTTAAAAGAACTTAACTAAAAAATTTGCACTATACATTAGTTATATAGGTCCTAAAAAGTGCTTTGTGAAATATATGGTGCCAAATGTGCAATTCACATTGCAAAAAGTTCTAACGGGTCTCAAAATGTTTATTAGAGTCTAATAAGTAAATAATAAAAGTATAACAGTTAACCAATAAAAGGTTTGTCTGTTATCGTTAAAAGAACTTAACTAAAAAATTTGCACTATACATTAGTTATATAGGTCCTAAAAAGTGCCTTGTGAACTATATAGTGCCAAATGTGCAATTCACATTGCAAAAAGTTCTAACGGGTCTCAAAATGTTTATTAGAGTCTAATAAGTAAATAATAAAAGTATAACAGTTAACCAATAAAAGGTTTGTCTGTTATCGTTAAAAGAACTTAACTAAAAAATTTGCACTATACATTAGTTATATAGGTCCTAAAAAGTGCCTTGTGAACTATATGGTGCCAAATGTGCAATTCACATTGCAAAAAGTTCTAACGGGTCTCAAAATGTTTATTAGAGTCTAATAAGTAAATAATAAAAGTATAACAGTTAACCAATAAAAGGTTTGTCTGTTATCGTTAAAAGAACTTAACTAAAAAATTTCCACTATACATTAGTTATATAGGTCCTAAAAAGTGCTTTGTGAAATATATGGTGCCAAATGTGCAATTCACATTGCAAAAAGTTCTAACGGGTCTCAAAATGTTTATTAGAGTCTAATAAGTAAATAATAAAAGTATAACAGTTAACCAATAAAAGGTTTGTCTGTTATCGTTAAAAGAACTTAACTAAAAAATCTGCACTATACATTAGTTATATAGGTCCTAAAAAGTGCCTTGTGAACTATATGGTGCCAAATGTGCAATTTACATTGCAAAAAGTTCTAACCGGTCTCAAAATGTTTATTAGAGTCTAATAAGTAAATAATAAAAGTATAACAGTTAACCAATAAAAGGTTTGTCTGTTATCGTTAAAAGAACTTAACTAAAAAATTTGCACTATACATTAGTTATATAGGTCCTAAAAAGTGCTTTGTGAAATATATGGTGCCAAATGTGCAATTCACATTGCAAAAAGTTCTAACGGGTCTCAAAATGTTTATTAGAGTCTAATAAGTAAATAATAAAAGTATAACAGTTAACCAATAAAAGGTTTGTCTGTTATCGTTAAAAGAACTTAACTAAAAAATTTGCACTATACATTAGTTATATAGGTCCTAAAAAGTGCCTTGTGAACTATATAGTGCCAAATGTGCAATTCACATTGCAAAAAGTTCTAACGGGTCTCAAAATGTTTATTAGAGTCTAATAAGTAAATAATAAAAGTATAACAGTTAACCAATAAAAGGTTTGTCTGTTATCGTTAAAAGAACTTAACTAAAAAATTTGCACTATACATTAGTTATATAGGTCCTAAAAAGTGCTTTGTGAAATATATGGTGCCAAATGTGCAATTCACATTGCAAAAAGTTCTAACGGGTCTCAAAATGTTTATTGGAGTCTAATAAGTAAATAATAAAAGTATAACAGTTAACCAATAAAAGGTTTGTCTGTTATCGTTAAAAGAACTTAACTAAAACATTTGCACTATACATTAGTTATATAGGTCCTAAAAAGTGCCTTGTGAACTATATAGTGCCAAATGTGCAATTCACATTGCAAAAAGTTCTAACGGGTCTCAAAATGTTTATTAGAGTCTAATAAGTAAATAATAAAAGTATAACAGTTAACCAATAAAAGGTTTGTCTGTTATCGTTAAAAGAACTTAACTAAAAAATTTCCACTATACATTATTTATATAGGTCCTAAAAAGTGCTTTGTGAAATATATGGTGCCAAATGTGCAATTCACATTGCAAAAAGTTCTAACGGGTCTCAAAATGT
The DNA here is from genome assembly GCF_947623445.1 of Clavelina lepadiformis. Lineage (NCBI taxonomy): Eukaryota > Metazoa > Chordata > Ascidiacea > Aplousobranchia > Clavelinidae > Clavelina > Clavelina lepadiformis. The sequence continues at coordinate 9,492,738 of NC_135247.1, read as the reverse complement.
TTATTAGAGTCTAATAAGTAAATAATAAAAGTATAACAGTTAACCAATAAAAGGTTTGTCTGTTATCGTTAAAAGAACTTAACTAAAAAATCTGCACTATACATTAGTTATATAGGTCCTAAAAAGTGCCTTGTGAACTATATGGTGCCAAATGTGCAATTTACATTGCAAAAAGTTCTAACCGGTCTCAAAATGTTTATTAGAGTCTAATAAGTAAATAATAAAAGTATAACAGTTAACCAATAAAAGGTTTGTCTGTTATCGTTAAAAGAACTTAACTAAAAAATTTGCACTATACATTAGTTATATCAGTCCTAAAAAGTGCTTTGTGAAATATATGGTGCCAAATGTGCAATTCACATTGCAAAAAGTTCTAACGGGTCTCAAAATGTTTATTAGAGTCTAATAAGTAAATAATAAAAGTATAACAGTTAACCAATAAAAGGTTTGTCTGTTATCGTTAAAAGAACTTAACTAAAAAATTTGCACTATACATTAGTTATATAGGTCCTAAAAAGTGCCTTGTGAACTATATAGTGCCAAATGTGCAATTCACATTGCAAAAAGTTCTAACGGGTCTCAAAATGTTTATTAGAGTCTAATAAGTAAATAATAAAAGTATAACAGTTAACCAATAAAAGGTTTGTCTGTTATCGTTAAAAGAACTTAACTAAAAAATTTGCACTATACATTAGTTATATAGGTCCTAAAAAGTGCTTTGTGAAATATATGGTGCCAAATGTGCAATTCACATTGCAAAAAGTTCTAACGGGTCTCAAAATGTTTATTGGAGTCTAATAAGTAAATAATAAAAGTATAACAGTTAACCAATAAAAGGTTTGTCTGTTATCGTTAAAAGAACTTAACTAAAACATTTGCACTATACATTAGTTATATAGGTCCTAAAAAGTGCCTTGTGAACTATATAGTGCCAAATGTGCAATTCACATTGCAAAAAGTTCTAACGGGTCTCAAAATGTTTATTAGAGTCTAATAAGTAAATAATAAAAGTATAACAGTTAACCAATAAAAGGTTTGTCTGTTATCGTTAAAAGAACTTAACTAAAAAATTTGCACTATACATTAGTTATATAGGTCCTAAAAAGTGCCTTGTGAACTATATGGTGCCAAATGTGCAATTCACATTGCAAAAAGTTCTAACGGGTCTCAAAATGTTTATTAGAGTCTAATAAGTAAATAATAAAAGTATAACAGTTAACCAATAAAAGGTTTGTCTGTTATCGTTAAAAGAACTTAACTAAAAAATTTCCACTATACATTAGTTATATAGGTCCTAAAAAGTGCTTTGTGAAATATATGGTGCCAAATGTGCAATTCACATTGCAAAAAGTTCTAACGGGTCTCAAAATGTTTATTAGAGTCTAATAAGTAAATAATAAAAGTATAACAGTTAACCAATAAAAGGTTTGTCTGTTATCGTTAAAAGAACTTAACTAAAAAATTTGCACTATACATTAGTTATATAGGTCCTAAAAAGTGCCTTGTGAACTATATGGTGCCAAATGTGCAATTCACATTGCAAAAAGTTCTAACGGGTCTCAAAATGTTTAATAGAGTCTAATAAGTAAAAAATTAAAGTATAACAGTTAACCAATAAAAGGTTTGTCTGTTATCGTTAAAAGAACTTAACTAAAAAATTTGCACTATACATTAGTTATATAGGTCCTAAAAAGTGCCTTGTGAACTATATGGTGCCAAATGTGCAATTCACATTGCAAAAAGTTCTAACCGGTCTCAAAATGTTTATTAGAGTCTAATAAGTAAATAATAAAAGTATAACAGTTAACCAATAAAAGGTTTGTCTGTTATCGTTAAAAGAACTTAACTAAAAAATTTGCACTATACATTAGTTATATAGGTCCTAAAAAGTGCCTTGTGAACTATATGGTGCCAAATGTGCAATTCACATTGCAAAAAGTTCTAACGGGTCTCAAAATGTTTATTAGAGTCTAATAAGTAAATAATAAAAGTATAACAGTTAACCAATAAAAGGTTTGTCTGTTATCGTTAAAAGAACTTAACTAAAAAATTTGCACTATACATTAGTTATATAGGTCCTAAAAAGTGCTTTGTGAAATATATGGTGCCAAATGTGCAATTCACATTGCAAAAAGTTCTAACGGGTCTCAAAATGTTTATTAGAGTCTAATAAGTAAATAATAAAAGTATAACAGTTAACCAATAAAAGGTTTGTCTGTTATCGTTAAAAGAACTTAACTAAAAAATTTGCACTATACATTAGTTATATAGGTCCTAAAAAGTGCTTTGTGAAATATATGGTGCCAAATGTGCAATTCACATTGCAAAAAGTTCTAACGGGTCTCAAAATGTTTATTAGAGTCTAATAAGTAAATAATAAAAGTATAACAGTTAACCAATAAAAGGTTTGTCTGTTATCGTTAAAAGAACTTAACTAAAAAATTTGCACTATACATTAGTTATATAGGTCCTAAAAAGTGCCTTGTGAACTATATGGTGCCAAATGTGCAATTCACATTGCAAAAAGTTCTAACGGGTCTCAAAATGTTTATTAGAGTCTAATAAGTAAATAATAAAAGTATAACAGTTAACCAATGAAAGGTTTGTCTGTTATCGTTAAAAGAACTTAACTAAAAAATTTGCACTATACATTAGTTATATAGGTCCTAAAAAGTGCTTTGTGAAATATATGGTGCCAAATGTGCAATTCACATTGCAAAAAGTTCTAACGGGTCTCAAAATGTTTATTAGAGTCTAATAAGTAAATAATAAAAGTATAACAGTTAACCAATAAAAGGTTTGTCTGTTATCGTTAAAAGAACTTAACTAAAAAATTTGCACTATACATTAGTTATATAGGTCCTAAAAAGTGCTTTGTGAAATATATGGTGCCAAATGTGCAATTCACATTGCAAAAAGTTCTAACGGGTCTCAAAATGTTTATTAGAGTCTAATAAGTAAATAATAAAAGTATAACAGTTAACCAATAAAAGGTTTGTCTGTTATCGTTAAAAGAACTTAACTAAAAAATTTGCACTATACATTAGTTATATAGGTCCTAAAAAGTGCCTTGTGAACTATATGGTGCCAAATGTGCAATTCACATTGCAAAAAGTTCTAACGGGTCTCAAAATGTTTATTAGAGTCTAATAAGTAAATAATAAAAGTATAACAGTTAACCAATGAAAGGTTTGTCTGTTATCGTTAAAAGAACTTAACTAAAAAATTTGCACTATACATTAGTTATATAGGTCCTAAAAAGTGCTTTGTGAAATATATGGTGCCAAATGTGCAATTCACATTGCAAAAAGTTCTAACGGGTCTCAAAATGTTTATTAGAGTCTAATAAGTAAATAATAAAAGTATAACAGTTAACCAATAAAAGGTTTGTCTGTTATCGTTAAAAGAACTTAACTAAAAAATTTGCACTATACATTAGTTATATAGGTCCTAAAAAGTGCTTTGTGAAATATATGGTGCCAAATGTGCAATTCACATTGCAAAAAGTTCTAACGGGTCTCAAAATGTTTATTAGAGTCTAATAAGTAAATAATAAAAGTATAACAGTTAACCAATAAAAGGTTTGTCTGTTATCGTTAAAAGAACTTAACTAAAAAATTTGCACTATACATTAGTTATATAGGTCCTAAAAAGTGCCTTGTGAACTATATAGTGCCAAATGTGCAATTCACATTGCAAAAAGTTCTAACGGGTCTCAAAATGTTTATTAGAGTCTAATAAGTAAATAATAAAAGTATAACAGTTAACCAATAAAAGGTTTGTCTGTTATCGTTAAAAGAACTTAACTAAAAAATTTGCACTATACATTAGTTATATAGGTCCTAAAAAGTGCCTTGTGAACTATATGGTGCCAAATGTGCAATTCACATTGCAAAAAGTTCTAACGGGTCTCAAAATGTTTATTAGAGTCTAATAAGTAAATAATAAAAGTATAACAGTTAACCAATAAAAGGTTTGTCTGTTATCGTTAAAAGAACTTAACTAAAAAATTTGCACTATACATTAGTTATATAGGTCCTAAAAAGTGCCTTGTGAACTATATGGTGCCAAATGTGCAATTCACATTGCAAAAAGTTCTAACGGGTCTCAAAATGTTTATTAGAGTCTAATAAGTAAATAATAAAGTATAACAGTTAACCAATAAAAGGTTTGTCTGTTATCGTTAAAAGAACTTAACTAAAAAATTTGCACTATACATTAGTTATATAGGTCCTAAAAAGTGCTTTGTGAAATATATGGTGCCAAATGTGCAATTCACATTGCAAAAAGTTCTAACGGGTCTCAAAATGTTTATTGGAGTCTAATAAGTAAATAATAAAAGTATAACAGTTAACCAATAAAAGGTTTGTCTGTTATCGTTAAAAGAACTTAACTAAAAAATTTGCACTATACATTAGTTATATAGGTCCTAAAAAGTGCTTTGTGAAATATATGGTGCCAAATGTGCAATTCACATTGCAAAAAGTTCTAACGGGTCTCAAAATGTTTATTAGAGTCTAATAAGTAAATAATAAAAGTATAACAGTTAACCAATAAAAGGTTTGTCTGTTATCGTTAAAAGAACTTAACTAAAAAATTTGCACTATACATTAGTTATATAGGTCCTAAAAAGTGCCTTGTGAACTATATGGTGCCAAATGTGCAATTCACATTGCAAAAAGTTCTAACGGGTCTCAAATTGTTTATTAGAGTCTAATAAGTAAATAATAAAAGTATAACAGTTAACCAATATAAGGTTTGTCTGTTATCGTTAAAAGAACTTAACTAAAAAATTTGCACTATACATTAGTTATATAGGTCCTAAAAAGTGCTTTGTGAAATATATGGTGCCAAATGTGCAATTCACATTGCAAAAAGTTCTAACGGGTCTCAAAATGTTTATTAGAGTCTAATAAGTAAATAATAAAAGTATAACAGTTAACCAATAAAAGGTTTGTCTGTTATCGTTAAAAGAACTTAACTAAAAAATTTGCACTATACATTAGTTATATAGGTCCTAAAAAGTGCCTTGTGAATTATATAGTGCCAAATGTGCAATTCACATTGCAAAAAGTTCTAACGGGTCTCAAAATGTTTATTAGAGTCTAATAAGTAAATAATAAAAGTATAACAGTTAACCAATAAAAGGTTTGTCTGTTATCGTTAAAAGAACTTAACTAAAAAATTTGCACTATACATTAGTTATATAGGTCCTAAAAAGTGCTTTGTGAAATATATGGTGCCAAATGTGCAATTCACATTGCAAAAAGTTCTAACGGGTCTCAAAATGTTTATTAGAGTCTAATAAGTAAATAATAAAAGTATAACAGTTAACCAATAAAAGGTTTGTCTGTTATCGTTAAAAGAACTTAACTAAAAAATTTGCACTATACATTAGTTATATAGGTCCTAAAAAGTGCCTTGTGAACTATATAGTGCCAAATGTGCAATTCACATTGCAAAAAGTTCTAACGGGTCTCAAAATGTTTATTAGAGTCTAATAAGTAAATAATAAAAGTATAACAGTTAACCAATAAAAGGTTTGTCTGTTATCGTTAAAAGAACTTAACTAAAAAATCTGCACTATACATTAGTTATATAGGTCCTAAAAAGTGCTTTGTGAAATATATGGTGCCAAATGTGCAATTCACATTGCAAAAAGTTCTAACGGGTCTCAAAATGTTTATTAGAGTCTAATAAGTAAATAATAAAAGTATAACAGTTAACCAATAAAAGGTTTGTCTGTTATCGTTAAAAGAACTTAACTAAAAAATTTGCACTATACATTAGTTATATAGGTCCTAAAAAGTGCTTTGTGAAATATATGGTGCCAAATGTGCAATTCACATTGCAAAAAGTTCTAACGGGTCTCAAAATGTTTATTAGAGTCTAATAAGTAAATAATAAAAGTATAACAGTTAACCAATAAAAGGTTTGTCTGTTATCGTTAAAAGAACTTAACTAAAAAATTTGCACTATACATTAGTTATATAGGTCCTAAAAAGTGCCTTGTGAACTATATAGTGCCAAATGTGCAATTCACATTGCAAAAAGTTCTAACGGGTCTCAAAATGTTTATTAGAGTCTAATAAGTAAATAATAAAAGTATAACAGTTAACCAATAAAAGGTTTGTCTGTTATCGTTAAAAGAACTTAACTAAAAAATTTGCACTATACATTAGTTATATAGGTCCTAAAAAGTGCCTTGTGAACTATATGGTGCCAAATGTGCAATTCACATTGCAAAAAGTTCTAACGGGTCTCAAAATGTTTATTAGAGTCTAATAAGTAAATAATAAAAGTATAACAGTTAACCAATAAAAGGTTTGTCTGTTATCGTTAAAAGAACTTAACTAAAAAATTTCCACTATACATTAGTTATATAGGTCCTAAAAAGTGCTTTGTGAAATATATGGTGCCAAATGTGCAATTCACATTGCAAAAAGTTCTAACGGGTCTCAAAATGTTTATTAGAGTCTAATAAGTAAATAATAAAAGTATAACAGTTAACCAATAAAAGGTTTGTCTGTTATCGTTAAAAGAACTTAACTAAAAAATTTGCACTATACATTAGTTATATAGGTCCTAAAAAGTGCTTTGTGAAATATATGGTGCCAAATGTGCAATTCACATTGCAAAAAGTTCTAACGGGTCTCAAAATGTTTATTAGAGTCTAATAAGTAAATAATAAAAGTATAACAGTTAACCAATAAAAGGTTTGTCTGTTATCGTTAAAAGAACTTAACTAAAAAATTTGCACTATACATTAGTTATATAGGTCCTAAAAAGTGCCTTGTGAACTATATGGTGCCAAATGTGCAATTCACATTGCAAAAAGTTCTAACGGGTCTCAAAATGTTTATTAGAGTCTAATAAGTAAATAATAAAAGTATAACAGTTAACCAATAAAAGGTTTGTCTGTTATCGTTAAAAGAACTTAACTAAAAAATTTGCACTATACATTAGTTATATAGGTCCTAAAAAGTGCTTTGTGAAATATATGGTGCCAAATGTGCAATTCACATTGCAAAAAGTTCTAACGGGTCTCAAAATGTTTATTAGAGTCTAATAAGTAAATAATAAAAGTATAACAGTTAACCAATAAAAGGTTTGTCTGTTATCGTTAAAAGAACTTAACTAAAAAATCTGCACTATACATTAGTTATATAGGTCCTAAAAAGTGCCTTGTGAACTATATGGTGCCAAATGTGCAATTTACATTGCAAAAAGTTCTAACCGGTCTCAAAATGTTTATTAGAGTCTAATAAGTAAATAATAAAAGTATAACAGTTAACCAATAAAAGGTTTGTCTGTTATCGTTAAAAGAACTTAACTAAAAAATTTGCACTATACATTAGTTATATAGGTCCTAAAAAGTGCCTTGTGAACTATATGGTGCCAAATGTGCAATTCACATTGCAAAAAGTTCTAACGGGTCTCAAAATGTTTATTAGAGTCTAATAAGTAAATAATAAAAGTATAACAGTTAACCAATAAAAGGTTTGTCTGTTATCGTTAAAAGAACTTAACTAAAAAATTTGCACTATACATTAGTTATATAGGTCCTAAAAAGTGCTTTGTGAAATATATGGTGCCAAATGTGCAATTCACATTGCAAAAAGTTCTAACGGGTCTCAAAATGTTTATTGGAGTCTAATAAGTAAATAATAAAAGTATAACAGTTAACCAATAAAAGGTTTGTCTGTTATCGTTAAAAGAACTTAACTAAAAAATTTGCACTATACATTAGTTATATAGGTCCTAAAAAGTGCTTTGTGAAATATATGGTGCCAAATGTGCAATTCACATTGCAAAAAGTTCTAACGGGTCTCAAAATGTTTATTAGAGTCTAATAAGTAAATAATAAAAGTATAACAGTTAACCAATAAAAGGTTTGTCTGTTATCGTTAAAAGAACTTAACTAAAAAATTTGCACTATACATTAGTTATATAGGTCCTAAAAAGTGCTTTGTGAAATATATGGTGCCAAATGTGCAATTCACATTGCAAAAAGTTCTAACGGGTCTCAAAATGTTTATTAGAGTCTAATAAGTAAATAATAAAAGTATAACAGTTAACCAATAAAAGGTTTGTCTGTTATCGTTAAAAGAACTTAACTAAAAAATTTGCACTATACATTAGTTATATAGGTCCTAAAAAGTGCCTTGTGAACTATATGGTGCCAAATGTGCAATTCACATTGCAAAAAGTTCTAACGGGTCTCAAAATGTTTATTAGAGTCTAATAAGTAAATAATAAAAGTATAACAGTTAACCAATAAAAGGTTTGTCTGTTATCGTTAAAAGAACTTAACTAAAAAATTTGCACTATACATTAGTTATATAGGTCCTAAAAAGTGCTTTGTGAAATATATGGTGCCAAATGTGCAATTCACATTGCAAAAAGTTCTAACGGGTCTCAAAATGTTTATTAGAGTCTAATAAGTAAATAATAAAAGTATAACAGTTAACCAATAAAAGGTTTGTCTGTTATCGTTAAAAGAACTTAACTAAAAAATTTGCACTATACATTAGTTATATAGGTCCTAAAAAGTGCCTTGTGAACTATATAGTGCCAAATGTGCAATTCACATTGCAAAAAGTTCTAACGGGTCTCAAAATGTTTATTAGAGTCTAATAAGTAAATAATAAAAGTATAACAGTTAACCAATAAAAGGTTTGTCTGTTATCGTTAAAAGAACTTAACTAAAAAATTTGCACTATACATTAGTTATATAGGTCCTAAAAAGTGCTTTGTGAAATATATGGTGCCAAATGTGCAATTCACATTGCAAAAAGTTCTAACGGGTCTCAAAATGTTTATTAGAGTCTAATAAGTAAATAATAAAAGTATAACAGTTAACCAATAAAAGGTTTGTCTGTTATCGTTAAAAGAACTTAACTAAAAAATTTGCACTATACATTAGTTATATAGGTCCTAAAAAGTGCCTTGTGAACTATATAGTGCCAAATGTGCAATTCACATTGCAAAAAGTTCTAACGGGTCTCAAAATGTTTATTAGAGTCTAATAAGTAAATAATAAAAGTATAACAGTTAACCAATAAAAGGTTTGTCTGTTATCGTTAAAAGCACTTAACTAAAAAATTTGCACTATACATTAGTTATATAGGTCCTAAAAAGTGCCTTGTGAACTATATGGTGCCAAATGTGCAATTCACATTGCAAAAAGTTCTAACGGGTCTCAAAATGTTTATTAGAGTCTAATAAGTAAATAATAAAAGTATAACAGTTAACCAATAAAAGGTTTGTCTGTTATCGTTAAAAGAACTTAACTAAAAAATTTGCACTATACATTAGTTATATAGGTCCTAAAAAGTGCCTTGTGAACTATATGGTGCCAAATGTGCAATTCACATTGCAAAAAGTTCTAACGGGTCTCAAAATGTTTATTAGAGTCTAATAAGTAAATAATAAAAGTATAACAGTTAACCAATAAAAGGTTTGTCTGTTATCGTTAAAAGAACTTAACTAAAAAATTTGCACTATACATTAGTTATATAGGTCCTAAAAAGTGCCTTGTGAACTATATGGTGCCAAATGTGCAATTCACATTGCAAAAAGTTCTAACGGGTCTCAAAATGTTTATTAGAGTCTAATAAGTAAATAATAAAAGTATAACAGTTAACCAATAAAAGGTTTGTCTGTTATCGTTAAAAGAACTTAACTAAAAAATTTGCACTATACATTAGTTATATAGGTCCTAAAAAGTGCCTTGTGAACTATATAGTGCCAAATGTGCAATTCACATTGCAAAAAGTTCTAACGGGTCTCAAAATGTTTATTAGAGTCTAATAAGTAAATAATAAAAGTATAACAGTTAACCAATAAAAGGTTTGTTTGTTATCGTTAAAAGCACTTAACTAAAAAATTTGCACTATACATTAGTTATATAGGTCCTAAAAAGTGCCTTGTGAACTATATGGTGCCAAATGTGCAATTCACATTGCAAAAAGTTCTAACGGGTCTCAAAATGTTTATTAGAGTCTAATAAGTAAATAATAAAAGTATAACAGTTAACCAATAAAAGGTTTGTCTGTTATCGTTAAAAGAACTTAACTAAAAAATTTGCACTATACATTAGTTATATAGGTCCTAAAAAGTGCCTTGTGAACTATATGGTGCCAAATGTGCAATTCACATTGCAAAAAGTTCTAACGGGTCTCAAAATGTTTATTAGAGTCTAATAAGTAAATAATAAAAGTATAACAGTTAACCAATAAAAGGTTTGTCTGTTATCGTTAAAAGAACTTAACTAAAAAATTTGCACTATACATTAGTTATATAGGTCCTAAAAAGTGCTTTGTGAAATATATGGTGCCAAATGTGCAATTCACATTGCAAAAAGTTCTAACGGGTCTCAAAATGTTTATTGGAGTCTAATAAGTAAATAATAAAAGTATAACAGTTAACCAATAAAAGGTTTGTCTGTTATCGTTAAAAGAACTTAACTAAAAAATTTGCACTATACATTAGTTATATAGGTCCTAAAAAGTGCTTTGTGAATATATGGTGCCAAATGTGCAATTCACATTGCAAAAAGTTCTAACGGGTCTCAAAATGTTTATTAGAGTCTAATAAGTAAATAATAAAAGTATAACAGTTAACCAATAAAAGGTTTGTCTGTTATCGTTAAAAGAACTTAACTAAAAAATTTGCACTATACATTAGTTATATAGGTCCTAAAATGTGCTTTGTGAAATATATGGTGCCAAATGTGCAATTCACATTGCAAAAAGTTCTAACGGGTCTCAAAATGTTTATTGGAGTCTAATAAGTAAATAATAAAAGTATAACAGTTAACCAATAAAAGGTTTGTCTGTTATCGTTAAAAGAACTTAACTAAAAAATTTGCACTATACATTAGTTATATAGGTCCTAAAAAGTGCTTTGTGAAATATATGGTGCCAAATGTGCAATTCACATTGCAAAAAGTTCTAACGGGTCTCAAAATGTTTATTAGAGTCTAATAAGTAAATAATAAAAGTATAACAGTTAACCAATAAAAGGTTTGTCTGTTATCGTTAAAAGAACTTAACTAAAAAATTTGCACTATACATTAGTTATATAGGTCCTAAAAAGTGCTTTGTGAAATATATGGTGCCAAATGTGCAATTCACATTGCAAAAAGTTCTAACGGGTCTCAAAATGTTTATTAGAGTCTAATAAGTAAATAATAAAAGTATAACAGTTAACCAATAAAAGGTTTGTCTGTTATCGTTAAAAGAACTTAACTAAAAAATTTGCACTATACATTAGTTATATAGGTCCTAAAAAGTGCCTTGTGAACTATATGGTGCCAAATGTGCAATTCACATTGCAAAAAGTTCTAACGGGTCTCAAAATGTTTATTAGAGTCTAATAAGTAAATAATAAAAGTATAACAGTTAACCAATAAAAGGTTTGTCTCTTATCGTTAAAAGAACTTAACTAAAAAATTTGCACTATACATTAGTTATATAGGTCCTAAAAAGTGCTTTGTGAAATATATGGTGCCAAATGTGCAATTCACATTGCAAAAAGTTCTAACGGGTCTCAAAATGTTTATTAGAGTCTAATAAGTAAATAATAAAAGTATAACAGTTAACCAATAAAAGGTTTGTCTGTTATCGTTAAAAGAACTTAACTAAAAAATTTGCACTATACATTAGTTATATAGGTCCTAAAAAGTGCCTTGTGAACTATATAGTGCCAAATGTGCAATTCACATTGCAAAAAGTTCTAACGGGTCTCAAAATGTTTATTGGAGTCTAATAAGTAAATAATAAAAGTATAACAGTTAACCAATAAAAGGTTTGTCTGTTATCGTTAAAAGAACTTAACTAAAAAATTTGCACTATACATTAGTTATATAGGTCCTAAAAAGTGCTTTGTGAAATATATGGTGCCAAATGTGCAATTCACATTGCAAAAAGTTCTAACGGGTCTCAAAATGTTTATTAGAGTCTAATAAGTAAATAATAAAAGTATAACAGTTAACCAATAAAAGGTTTGTCTGTTATCGTTAAAAGAACTTAACTAAAAAATTTGCACTATACATTAGTTATATAGGTCCTAAAAAGTGCTTTGTGAAATATATGGTGCCAAATGTGCAATTCACATTGCAAAAAGTTCTAACGGGTCTCAAAATGTTTATTAGAGTCTAATAAGTAAATAATAAAAGTATAACAGTTAACCAATAAAAGGTTTGTCTGTTATCGTTAAAAGAACTTAACTAAAAAATTTGCACTATACATTAGTTATATAGGTCCTAAAAAGTGCCTTGTGAACTATATGGTGCCAAATGTGCAATTCACATTGCAAAAAGTTCTAACGGGTCTCAAAATGTTTATTAGAGTCTAATAAGTAAATAATAAAAGTATAACAGTTAACCAATAAAAGGTTTGTCTCTTATCGTTAAAAGAACTTAACTAAAAAATTTGCACTATACATTAGTTATATAGGTCCTAAAAAGTGCTTTGTGAAATATATGGTGCCAAATGTGCAATTCACATTGCAAAAAGTTCTAACGGGTCTCAAAATGTTTATTAGAGTCTAATAAGTAAATAATAAAAGTATAACAGTTAACCAATAAAAGGTTTGTCTGTTATCGTTAAAAGAACTTAACTAAAAAATTTGCACTATACATTAGTTATATAGGTCCTAAAAAGTGCCTTGTGAACTATATAGTGCCAAATGTGCAATTCACATTGCAAAAAGTTCTAACGGGTCTCAAAATGTTTATTAGAGTCTAATAAGTAAATAATAAAAGTATAACAGTTAACCAATAAAAGGTTTGTCTGTTATCGTTAAAAGAACTTAACTAAAAAATTTGCACTATACATTAGTTAAATAGGTCCTAAAAAGTGCTTTGTGAAATATATGGTGCCAAATGTGCAATTCACATTGCAAAAAGTTCTAACGGGTCTCAAAATGTTTATTAGAGTCTAATAAGTAAATAATAAAAGTATAACAGTTAACCAATAAAAGGTTTGTCTGTTATCGTTAAAAGAACTTAACTAAAAAATTTGCACTATACATTAGTTATATAGGTTCTAAAAAGTGCCTTGTGAACTATATAGTGCCAAATGTGCAATTCACATTGCAAAAAGTTCTAACGGGTCTCAAAATGTTTATTAGAGTCTAATAAGTAAATAATAAAAGTATAACAGTTAACCAATAAAAGGTTTGTCTGTTATCGTTAAAAGAACTTAACTAAAAAATTTGCACTATACATTAGTTATATAGGTCCTAAAAAGTGCCTTGTGAACTATATGGTGCCAAATGTGCAATTCACATTGCAAAAAGTTCTAACGGGTCTCAAAATGTTTATTAGAGTCTAATAAGTAAATAATAAAAGTATAACAGTTAACCAATAAAAGGTTTGTCTGTTATCGTTAAAAGAACTTAACTAAAAAATTTCCACTATACATTAGTTATATAGGTCCTAAAAAGTGCTTTGTGAAATATATGGTGCCAAATGTGCAATTCACATTGCAAAAAGTTCTAACGGGTCTCAAAATGTTTATTAGAGTCTAATAAGTAAATAATAAAAGTATAACAGTTAACCAATAAAAGGTTTGTCTGTTATCGTTAAAAGAACTTAACTAAAAAATCTGCACTATACATTAGTTATATAGGTCCTAAAAAGTGCCTTGTGAACTATATGGTGCCAAATGTGCAATTCACATTGCAAAACGTTCTAACGGGTCTCAAAATGTTTATTAGAGTCTAATAAGTAAATAATAAAAGTATAACAGTTAACCAATAAAAGGTTTGTCTGTTATCGTTAAAAGAACTTAACTAAAAAATTTGAACTATACATTAGTTATATAGGTCCTAAAAAGTGCCTTGTGAACTATATGGTGCCAAATGTGCAATTCACATTGCAAAAAGTTCTAACGGGTCTCAAAATGTTTATTAGAGTCTAATAAGTAAATAATAAAAGTATAACAGTTAACCAATAAAAGGTTTGTCTGTTATCGTTAAAAGAACTTAACTAAAAAATTTGCACTATACATTAGTTATATAGGTCCTAAAAAGTGCCTTGTGAACTATATGGTGCCAAATGTGCAATTCACATTGCAAAAAGTTCTAACGGGTCTCAAAATGTTTATTAGAGTCTAATAAGTAAATAATAAAAGTATAACAGTTAACCAATAAAAGGTTTGTCTGTTATCGTTAAAAGAACTTAACTAAAAAATTTGCACTATACATTAGTTATATAGGTCCTAAAAAGTGCTTTGTGAAATATATGGCGCCAAATGTGCAATTCACATTGCAAAAAGTTCTAACGGGTCTCAAAATGTTTATTAGAGTCTAATAAGTAAATAATAAAAGTATAACAGTTAACCAATAAAAGGTTTGTCTGTTATCGTTAAAAGAACTTAACTAAAAAATTTGCACTATACATTAGTTATATAGGTCCTAAAAAGTGCCTTGTGAACTATATGGTGCCAAATGTGCAATTCACATTGCAAAAAGTTCTAACGGGTCTCAAAATGTTTATTAGAGTCTAATAAGTAAATAATAAAAGTATAACAGTTAACCAATAAAAGGTTTGTCTGTTATCGTTGAAAGAACTTAACTAAAAAATTTCCACTATACATTAGTTATATAGGTCCTAAAAAGTGCTTTGTGAAATATATGGTGCCAAATGTGCAATTCACATTGCAAAAAGTTCTAACGGGTCTCAAAATGTTTATTAGAGTCTAATAAGTAAATAATAAAAGTATAACAGTTAACCAATAAAAGGTTTGTCTGTTATCGTTAAAAGAACTTAACTAAAAAATCTGCACTATACATTAGTTATATAGGTCCTAAAAAGTGCCTTGTGAACTATATGGTGCCAAATGTGCAATTTACATTGCAAAAAGTTCTAACCGGTCTCAAAATGTTTATTAGAGTCTAATAAGTAAATAATAAAAGTATAACAGTTAACCAATAAAAGGTTTGTCTGTTATCGTTAAAAGAACTTAACTAAAAAATTTGCACTATACATTAGTTATATAGGTCCTAAAAAGTGCCTTGTGAACTATATGGTGCCAAATGTGCAATTCACATTGCAAAAAGTTCTAACGGGTCTCAAAATGTTTATTAGAGTCTAATAAGTAAATAATAAAAGTATAACAGTTAACCAATAAAAGGTTTGTCTGTTATCGTTAAAAGAACTTAACTAAAAAATTTGCACTATACATTAGTTATATAGGTCCTAAAAAGTGCTTTGTGAAATATATGGTGCCAAATGTGCAATTCACATTGCAAAAAGTTCTAACGGGTCTCAAAATGTTTATTAGAGTCTAATAAGTAAATAATAAAAGTATAACAGTTAACCAATAAAAGGTTTGTCTGTTATCGTTAAAAGAACTTAACTAAAAAATTTGCACTATACATTAGTTATATAGGTCCTAAAAAGTGCTTTGTGAAATATATGGTGCCAAATGTGCAATTCACATTGCAAAAAGTTCTAACGGGTCTCAAAATGTTTATTAGAGTCTAATAAGTAAATAATAAAAGTATAACAGTTAACCAATAAAAGGTTTGTCTGTTATCGTTAAAAGAACTTAACTAAAAAATTTGCACTATACATTAGTTATATAGGTCCTAAAAAGTGCCTTGTGAACTATATGGTGCCAAATGTGCAATTCACATTGCAAAAAGTTCTAACGGGTCTCAAAATGTTTATTAGAGTCTAATAAGTAAATAATAAAAGTATAACAGTTAACCAATAAAAGGTTTGTCTGTTATCGTTAAAAGAACTTAACTAAAAAATTTGCACTATACATTAGTTATATAGGTCCTAAAAAGTGCTTTGTGAAATATATGGTGCCAAATGTGCAATTCACATTGCAAAAAGTTCTAACGGGTCTCAAAATGTTTATTAGAGTCTAATAAGTAAATAATAAAAGTATAACAGTTAACCAATAAAAGGTTTGTCTGTTATCGTTAAAAGAACTTAACTAAAAAATTTGCACTATACATTAGTTATATAGGTCCTAAAAAGTGCCTTGTGAACTATATAGTGCCAAATGTGCAATTCACATTGCAAAAAGTTCTAACGGGTCTCAAAATGTTTATTAGAGTCTAATAAGTAAATAATAAAAGTATAACAGTTAACCAATAAAAGGTTTGTCTGTTATCGTTAAAAGAACTTAACTAAAAAATTTGCACTATACATTAGTTATATAGGTCCTAAAAAGTGCTTTGTGAAATATATGGTGCCAAATGTGCAATTCACATTGCAAAAAGTTCTAACGGGTCTCAAAATGTTTATTAGAGTCTAATAAGTAAATAATAAAAGTATAACAGTTAACCAATAAAAGGTTTGTCTGTTATCGTTAAAAGCACTTAACTAAAAAATTTGCACTATACATTAGTTATATAGGTCCTAAAAAGTGCCTTGTGAACTATATGGTGCCAAATGTGCAATTCACATTGCAAAAAGTTCTAACGGGTCTCAAAATGTTTATTAGAGTCTAATAAGTAAATAATAAAAGTATAACAGTTAACCAATAAAAGGTTTGTCTGTTATCGTTAAAAGAACTTAACTAAAAAATTTGCACTATACATTAGTTATATAGGTCCTAAAAAGTGCCTTGTGAACTATATGGTGCCAAATGTGCAATTCACATTGCAAAAAGTTCTAACGGGTCTCAAAATGTTTATTAGAGTCTAATAAGTAAATAATAAAAGTATAACAGTTAACCAATAAAAGGTTTGTCTGTTATCGTTAAAAGAACTTAACTAAAAAATTTGCACTATACATTAGTTATATAGGTCCTAAAAAGTGCTTTGTGAAATATATGGTGCCAAATGTGCAATTCACATTGCAAAAAAGTTCTAACGGGTCTCAAAATGTTTATTGGAGTCTAATAAGTAAATAATAAAAGTATAACAGTTAACCAATAAAAGGTTTGTCTGTTATCGTTAAAAGAACTTAAATAAAAAATTTGCACTATACATTAGTTATATAGGTCCTAAAAAGTGCTTTGTGAAATATATGGTGCCAAATGTGCAATTCACATTGCAAAAAGTTCTAACGGGTCTCAAAATGTTTATTGGAGTCTAATAAGTAAATAATAAAAGTATAACAGTTAACCAATAAAAGGTTTGTCTGTTATCGTTAAAAGAACTTAACTAAAAAATTTGCACTATACATTAGTTATATAGGTCCTAAAAAGTGCTTTGTGAAATATATGGTGCCAAATGTGCAATTCACATTGCAAAAAGTTCTAACGGGTCTCAAAATGTTTATTAGAGTCTAATAAGTAAATAATAAAAGTATAACAGTTAACCAATAAAAGGTTTGTCTGTTATCGTTAAAAGAACTTAACTAAAAAATTTGCACTATACATTAGTTATATAGGTCCTAAAAAGTGCCTTGTGAACTATATGGTGCCAAATGTGCAATTCACATTGCAAAAAGTTCTAACGGGTCTCAAAATGTTTATTAGAGTCTAATAAGTAAATAATAAAAGTATAACAGTTAACCAATAAAAGGTTTGTCTGTTATCGTTAAAAGAACTTAAATAAAAAATTTGCACTATACATTAGTTATATAGGTCCTAAAAAGTGCTTTGTGAAATATATGGTGCCAAATGTGCAATTCACATTGCAAAAAGTTCTAACGGGTCTCAAAATGTTTATTAGAGTCTAATAAGTAAATAATAAAAGTATAACAGTTAACCAATAAAAGGTTTGTCTGTTATCGTTAAAAGAACTTAACTAAAAAATTTGCACTATACATTAGTTATATAGGTCCTAAAAAGTGCCTTGTGAACTATATAGTGCCAAATGTGCAATTCACATTGCAAAAAGTTCTAACGGGTCTCAAAATGTTTATTAGAGTCTAATAAGTAAATAATAAAAGTATAACAGTTAACCAATAAAAGGTTTGTCTGTTATCGTTAAAAGAACTTAACTCAAAAATTTGCACTATACATTAGTTATATAGGTCCTAAAAAGTGCTTTGTGAAATATATGGTGCCAAATGTGCAATTCACATTGCAAAAAGTTCTAACGTGTCTCAAAATGTTTATTAGAGTCTAATAAGTAAATAATAAAAGTATAACAGTTAACCAATAAAAGGTTTGTCTGTTATCGTTAAAAGAACTTAACTAAAAAATTTGCACTATACATTAGTTATATAGGTCCTAAAAAGTGCCTTGTGAACTATATAGTGCCAAATGTGCAATTCACATTGCAAAAAGTTCTAACGGGTCTCAAAATGTTTATTAGAGTCTAATAAGTAAATAATAAAAGTATAACAGTTAACCAATAAAAGGTTTGTCTGTTATCGTTAAAAGAACTTAACTAAAAAATTTCCACTATACATTAGTTATATAGGTCCTAAAAAGTGCTTTGTGAAATATATGGTGCCAAATGTGCAATTCACATTGCAAAAAGTTCTAACGGGTCTCAAAATGTTTATTAGAGTCTAATAAGTAAATAATAAAAGTATAACAGTTAACCAATAAAAGGTTTGTCTGTTATCGTTAAAAGAACTTAACTAAAAAATCTGCACTATACATTAGTTATATAGGTCCTAAAAAGTGCCTTGTGAACTATATGGTGCCAAATGTGCAATTTACATTGCAAAAAGTTCTAACCGGTCTCAAAATGTTTATTAGAGTCTAATAAGTAAATAATAAAAGTATAACAGTTAACCAATAAAAGGTTTGTCTGTTATCGTTAAAAGAACTTAACTAAAAAATTTCCACTATACATTAGTTATATAGGTCCTAAAAAGTGCTTTGTGAAATATATGGTGCCAAATGTGCAATTCACATTGCAAAAAGTTCTAACGGGTCTCAAAATGTTTATTAGAGTCTAATAAGTAAATAATAAAAGTATAACAGTTAACCAATAAAAGGTTTGTCTGTTATCGTTAAAAGAACTTAACTAAAAAATCTGCACTATACATTAGTTATATAGGTCCTAAAAAGTGCCTTGTGAACTATATGGTGCCAAATGTGCAATTTACATTGCAAAAAGTTCTAACCGGTCTCAAAATGTTTATTAGAGTCTAATAAGTAAATAATAAAAGTATAACAGTTAACCAATAAAAGGTTTGTCTGTTATCGTTAAAAAAACTTAACTAAAAAATTTGCACTATACATTAGTTATATAGGTCCTAAAAAGTGCTTTGTGAAATATATGGTGCCAAATGTGCAATTCACATTGCAAAAAGTTCTAACGGGTCTCAAAATGTTTATTAGAGTCTAATAAGTAAATAATAAAAGTATAACAGTTAACCAATAAAAGGTTTGTCTGTTATCGTTAAAAGAACTTAACTAAAAAATTTGCACTATACATTAGTTATATAGGTCCTAAAAAGTGCCTTGTGAACTATATAGTGCCAAATGTGCAATTCACATTGCAAAAAGTTCTAACGGGTCTCAAAATGTTTATTAGAGTCTAATAAGTAAATAATAAAAGTATAACAGTTAACCAATAAAAGGTTTGTCTGTTATCGTTAAAAGCACTTAACTAAAAAATTTGCACTATACATTAGTTATATAGGTCCTAAAAAGTGCCTTGTGAACTATATGGTGCCAAATGTGCAATTCACATTGCAAAAAGTTCTAACGGGTCTCAAAATGTTTATTAGAGTCTAATAAGTAAATAATAAAAGTATAACAGTTAACCAATAAAAGGTTTGTCTGTTATCGTTAAAAGAACTTAACTAAAAAATTTGCACTATACATTAGTTATATAGGTCCTAAAAAGTGCTTTGTGAAATATATGGTGCCAAATGTGCAATTCACATTGCAAAAAGTTCTAACGGGTCTCGAAATGTTTATTAGAGTCTAATAAGTAAATAATAAAAGTATAACAGTTAACCAATAAAAGGTTTGTCTGTTATCGTTAAAAGAACTTAACTAAAAAATTTGCACTATACATTAGTTATATAGGTCCTAAAAAGTGCTTTGTGAAATATATGGTGCCAAATGTGCAATTCACATTGCAAAAAGTTCTAACGGGTCTCAAAATGTTTATTAGAGTCTAATAAGTAAATAATAAAAGTATAACAGTTAACCAATAAAAGGTTTGTCTGTTATCGTTAAAAGAACTTAACTAAAAAATTTGCACTATACATTAGTTATATAGGTCCTAAAAAGTGCTTTGTGAAATATATGGTGCCAAATGTGCAATTCACATTGCAAAAAGTTCTAACGGGTCTCAAAATGTTTATTAGAGTCTAATAAGTAAATAATAAAAGTATAACAGTTAACCAATAAAAGGTTTGTCTGTTATCGTTAAAAGAACTTAACTAAAAAATTTGCACTATACATTAGTTATATAGGTCCTAAAAAGTGCCTTGTGAACTTTATAGTGCCAAATGTGCAATTCACATTGCAAAAAGTTCTAACGGGTCTCAAAATGTTTATTAGAGTCTAATAAGTAAATAATAAAAGTATAACAGTTAACCAATAAAAGGTTTGTCTGTTATCGTTAAAAGAACTTAACTAAAAAATTTCCACTATACATTAGTTATATAGGTCCTAAAAAGTGCTTTGTGAAATATATGGTGCCAAATGTGCAATTCACATTGCAAAAAGTTCTAACGGGTCTCAAAATGTTTATTAGAGTCTAATAAGTAAATAATAAAAGTATAACAGTTAACCAATAAAAGGTTTGTCTGTTATCGTTAAAAGAACTTAACTAAAAAATCTGCACTATACATTAGTTATATAGGTCCTAAAAAGTGCCTTGTGAACTATATGGTGCCAAATGTGCAATTTACATTGCAAAAAGTTCTAACCGGTCTCAAAATGTTTATTAGTGTCTAATAAGTAAATAATAAAAGTATAACAGTTAACCAATAAAAGGTTTGTCTGTTATCGTTAAAAGAACTTAACTAAAAAATTTGCACTATACATTAGTTATATAGGTCCTAAAAAGTGCCTTGTGAACTATATGGTGCCAAATGTGCAATTCACATTGCAAAAAGTTCTAACGGGTCTCAAAATGTTTATTAGAGTCTAATAAGTAAATAATAAAAGTATAACAGTTAACCAATAAAAGGTTTGTCTGTTATCGTTAAAAGAACTTAAATAAAAAATTTGCACTATACATTAGTTATATAGGTCCTAAAAAGTGCTTTGTGAAATATATGGTGCCAAATGTGCAATTCACATTGCAAAAAGTTCTAACGGGTCTCAAAATGTTTATTAGAGTCTAATAAGTAAATAATAAAAGTATAACAGTTAACCAATAAAAGGTTTGTCTGTTATCGTTAAAAGAACTTAACTAAAAAATTTGCACTATACATTAGTTATATAGGTCCTAAAAAGTGCCTTGTGAACTATATAGTGCCAAATGTGCAATTCACATTGCAAAAAGTTCTAACGGGTCTCAAAATGTTTATTAGAGTCTAATAAGTAAATAATAAAAGTATAACAGTTAACCAATAAAAGGTTTGTCTGTTATCGTTAAAAGAACTTAACTAAAAAATTTGCACTATACATTAGTTATATAGGTCCTAAAAAGTGCTTTGTGAAATATATGGTGCCAAATGTGCAATTCACATTGCAAAAAGTTCTAACGTGTCTCAAAATGTTTATTAGAGTCTAATAAGTAAATAATAAAAGTATAACAGTTAACCAATAAAAGGTTTGTCTGTTATCGTTAAAAGAACTTAACTAAAAAATTTGCACTATACATTAGTTATATAGGTCCTAAAAAGTGCCTTGTGAACTATATAGTGCCAAATGTGCAATTCACATTGCAAAAAGTTCTAACGGGTCTCAAAATGTTTATTAGAGTCTAATAAGTAAATAATAAAAGTATAACAGTTAACCAATAAAAGGTTTGTCTGTTATCGTTAAAAGAACTTAACTAAAAAATTTGCACTATACATTAGTTATATAGGTCCTAAAAAGTGCCTTGTGAACTATATGGTGCCAAATGTGCAATTCACATTGCAAAAAGTTCTAACGGGTCTCAAAATGTTTATTAGAGTCTAATAAGTAAATAATAAAAGTATAACAGTTAACCAATAAAAGGTTTGTCTGTTATCGTTAAAAGAACTTAACTAAAAAATTTCCACTATACATTAGTTATATAGGTCCTAAAAAGTGCTTTGTGAAATATATGGTGCCAAATGTGCAATTCACATTGCAAAAAGTTCTAACGGGTCTCAAAATGTTTATTAGAGTCTAATAAGTAAATAATAAAAGTATAACAGTTAACCAATAAAAGGTTTGTCTGTTATCGTTAAAAGAACTTAACTAAAAAATCTGCACTATACATTAGTTATATAGGTCCTAAAAAGTGCCTTGTGAACTATATGGTGCCAAATGTGCAATTTACATTGCAAAAAGTTCTAACCGGTCTCAAAATGTTTATTAGAGTCTAATAAGTAAATAATAAAAGTATAACAGTTAACCAATAAAAGGTTTGTCTGTTATCGTTAAAAAAACTTAACTAAAAAATTTGCACTATACATTAGTTATATAGGTCCTAAAAAGTGCTTTGTGAAATATATGGTGCCAAATGTGCAATTCACATTGCAAAAAGTTCTAACGGGTCTCAAAATGTTTATTAGAGTCTAATAAGTAAATAATAAAAGTATAACAGTTAACCAATAAAAGGTTTGTCTGTTATCGTTAAAAGAACTTAACTAAAAAATTTGCACTATACATTAGTTATATAGGTCCTAAAAAGTGCCTTGTGAACTATATAGTGCCAAATGTGCAATTCACATTGCAAAAAGTTCTAACGGGTCTCAAAATGTTTATTAGAGTCTAATAAGTAAATAATAAAAGTATAACAGTTAACCAATAAAAGGTTTGTCTGTTATCGTTAAAAGCACTTAACTAAAAAATTTGCACTATACATTAGTTATATAGGTCCTAAAAAGTGCCTTGTGAACTATATGGTGCCAAATGTGCAATTCACATTGCAAAAAGTTCTAACGGGTCTCAAAATGTTTATTAGAGTCTAATAAGTAAATAATAAAAGTATAACAGTTAACCAATAAAAGGTTTGTCTGTTATCGTTAAAAGAACTTAACTAAAAAATTTGCACTATACATTAGTTATATAGGTCCTAAAAAGTGCTTTGTGAAATATATGGTGCCAAATGTGCAATTCACATTGCAAAAAGTTCTAACGGGTCTCAAAATGTTTATTAGAGTCTAATAAGTAAATAATAAAAGTATAACAGTTAACCAATAAAAGGTTTGTCTGTTATCGTTAAAAGAACTTAACTAAAAAATTTGCACTATACATTAGTTATATAGGTCCTAAAAAGTGCTTTGTGAAATATATGGTGCCAAATGTGCAATTCACATTGCAAAAAGTTCTAACGGGTCTCAAAATGTTTATTAGAGTCTAATAAGTAAATAATAAAAGTATAACAGTTAACCAATAAAAGGTTTGTCTGTTATCGTTAAAAGAACTTAACTAAAAAATTTGCACTATACATTAGTTATATAGGTCCTAAAAAGTGCTTTGTGAAATATATGGTGCCAAATGTGCAATTCACATTGCAAAAAGTTCTAACGGGTCTCAAAATGTTTATTAGAGTCTAATAAGTAAATAATAAAAGTATAACAGTTAACCAATAAAAGGTTTGTCTGTTATCGTTAAAAGAACTTAACTAAAAAATTTGCACTATACATTAGTTATATAGGTCCTAAAAAGTGCCTTGTGAACTATATAGTGCCAAATGTGCAATTCACATTGCAAAAAGTTCTAACGGGTCTCAAAATGTTTATTAGAGTCTAATAAGTAAATAATAAAAGTATAACAGTTAACCAATAAAAGGTTTGTCTGTTATCGTTAAAAGAACTTAACTAAAAAATTTCCACTATACATTAGTTATATAGGTCCTAAAAAGTGCTTTGTGAAATATATGGTGCCAAATGTGCAATTCACATTGCAAAAAGTTCTAACGGGTCTCAAAATGTTTATTAGAGTCTAATAAGTAAATAATAAAACTATAACAGTTAACCAATAAAAGGTTTGTCTGTTATCGTTAAAAGAACTTAACTAAAAAATCTGCACTATACATTAGTTATATAGGTCCTAAAAAGTGCCTTGTGAACTATATGGTGCCAAATGTGCAATTTACATTGCAAAAAGTTCTAACCGGTCTCAAAATGTTTATTAGTGTCTAATAAGTAAATAATAAAAGTATAACAGTTAACCAATAAAAGGTTTGTCTGTTATCGTTAAAAGAACTTAACTAAAAAATTTGCACTATACATTAGTTATATAGGTCCTAAAAAGTGCCTTGTGAACTATATGGTGCCAAATGTGCAATTCACATTGCAAAAAGTTCTAACGGGTCTCAAAATGTTTATTAGAGTCTAATAAGTAAATAATAAAAGTATAACAGTTAACCAATAAAAGGTTTGTCTGTTATCGTTAAAAGAACTTAACTAAAAAATTTGCACTATACATTAGTTATATAGGTCCTAAAAAGTGCTTTGTGAAATATATGGTGCCAAATGTGCAATTCACATTGCAAAAAGTTCTAACGGGTCTCAAAATGTTTATTGGAGTCTAATAAGTAAATAATAAAAGTATAACAGTTAACCAATAAAAGGTTTGTCTGTTATCGTTAAAAGAACTTAACTAAAAAATTTGCACTATACATTAGTTATATAGGTCCTAAAAAGTGCTTTGTGAAATATATGGTGCCAAATGTGCAATTCACATTGCAAAAAGTTCTAAAGGGTCTCAAAATGTTTATTAGAGTCTAATAAGTAAATAATAAAAGTATAACAGTTAACCAATAAAAGGTTTGTCTGTTATCGTTAAAAGAACTTAACTAAAAAATTTGCACTATACATTAGTTATATAGGTCCTAAAAAGTGCTTTGTGAAATATATGGTGCCAAATGTGCAATTCACATTGCAAAAAGTTCTAACGGGTCTCAAAATGTTTATTAGAGTCTAATAAGTAAATAATAAAAGTGTAACAGTTAACCAATAAAAGGTTTGTCTGTTATCGTTAAAAGAACTTAACTAAAAAATTTGCACTATACATTAGTTATATAGGTCCTAAAAAGTGCTTTGTGAAATATATGGTGCCAAATGTGCAATTCACATTGCAAAAAGTTCTAACGGATCTCAAAATGTTTATTGGAGTCTAATAAGTAAATAATAAAAGTATAACAGTTAACCAATAAAAGGTTTGTCTGTTATCGTTAAAAGAACTTAACTAAAAAATTTGCACTATACATTAGTTATATAGGTCCTAAAAAGTGCTTTGTGAAATATATGGTGCCAAATGTGCAATTCACATTGCAAAAAGTTCTAACGGGTCTCAAAATGTTTATTAGAGTCTAATAAGTAAATAATAAAAGTATAACAGTTAACCAATAAAAGGTTTGTCTGTTATCGTTAAAAGAACTTAACTAAAAAATTTGCACTATACATTAGTTATATAGGTCCTAAAAAGTGCTTTGTGAAATATATGGTGCCAAATGTGCAATTCACATTGCAAAAAGTTCTAACGGGTCTCAAAATGTTTATTGGAGTCTAATAAGTAAATAATAAAAGTATAACAGTTAACCAATAAAAGGTTTGTCTGTTATCGTTAAAAGAACTTAACTAAAAAATTTGCACTATACATTAGTTATATAGGTCCTAAAAAGTGCTTTGTGAAATATATGGTGCCAAATGTGCAATTCACATTGCAAAAAGTTCTAAAGGGTCTCAAAATGTTTATTAGAGTCTAATAAGTAAATAATAAAAGTATAACAGTTAACCAATAAAAGGTTTGTCTGTTATCGTTAAAAGAACTTAACTAAAAAATTTGCACTATACATTAGTTATATAGGTCCTAAAAAGTGCTTTGTGAAATATATGGTGCCAAATGTGCAATTCACATTGCAAAAAGTTCTAACGGGTCTCAAAATGTTTATTAGAGTCTAATAAGTAAATAATAAAAGTATAACAGTTAACCAATAAAAGGTTTGTCTGTTATCGTTAAAAGAACTTAACTAAAAAATTTGCACTATACATTAGTTATATAGGTCCTAAAAAGTGCTTTGTGAAATATATGGTGCCAAATGTGCAATTCACATTGCAAAAAGTTCTAACGGGTCTCAAAATGTTTATTAGAGTCTAATAAGTAAATAATAAAAGTATAACAGTTAACCAATAAAAGGTTTGTCTGTTATCGTTAAAAGAACTTAACTAAAAAATTTGCACTATACATTAGTTATATAGGTCCTAAAAAGTGCCTTGTGAACTATATAGTGCCAAATGTGCAATTCACATTGCAAAAAGTTCTAACGGGTCTCAAAATGTTTATTAGAGTCTAATAAGTAAATAATAAAAGTATAACAGTTAACCAATAAAAGGTTTGTCTGTTATCGTTAAAAGAACTTAACTAAAAAATTTGCACTATACATTAGTTATATAGGTCCTAAAAAGTGCTTTGTGAAATATATGGTGCCAAATGTGCAATTCACATTGCAAAAAGTTCTAACGGGTCTCAAAATGTTTATTAGAGTCTAATAAGTAAATAATAAAAGTATAACAGTTAACCAATAAAAGGTTTGTCTGTTATCGTTAAAAGAACTTAACTAAAAAATTTGCACTATACATTAGTTATATAGGTCCTAAAAAGTGCCTTGTGAACTATATAATGCCAAATGTGCAATTCACATTGCAAAAAGTTCTAACGGGTCTCAAAATGTTTATTAGAGTCTAATAAGTAAATAATAAAAGTATAACAGTTAACCAATAAAAGGTTTGTCTGTTATCGTTAAAAGAACTTAACTAAAAAATTTGCACTATACATTAGTTATATAGGTCCTAAAAAGTGCCTTGTGAACTATATGGTGCCAAATGTGCAATTCACATTGCAAAAAGTTCTAACGGGTCTCAAAATGTTTATTAGAGTCTAATAAGTAAATAATAAAAGTATAACAGTTAACTAATAAAAGGTTTGTCTGTTATCGTTAAAAGAACTTAACTGAAAAATTTCCACTATACATTAGTTATATAGGTCCTAAAAAGTGCTTTGTGAAATATATGGTGCCAAATGTGCAATTCACATTGCAAAAAGTTCTAACGGGTCTCAAAATGTTTATTAGAGTCTAATAAGTAAATAATAAAAGTATAACAGTTAACCAATAAAAGGTTTGTCTGTTATCGTTAAAAGAACTTAACTAAAAAATCTGCACTATACATTAGTTATATAGGTCCTAAAAAGTGCCTTGTGAACTATATGGTGCCAAATGTGCAATTGACATTGCAAAAAGTTCTAACCGGTCTCAAAATGTTTATTAGAGTCTAATAAGTAAATAATAAAAGTATAACAGTTAACCAATAAAAGGTTTGTCTGTTATCGTTAAAAGAACTTAACTAAAAAATTTGCACTATACATTAGTTATATAGGTCCTAAAAAGTGCTTTGTGAAATATATGGTGCCAAATGTGCAATTCACATTGCAAAAAGTTCTAACGGGTCTCAAAATGTTTATTAGAGTCTAATAAGTAAATAATAAAAGTATAACAGTTAACCAATAAAAGGTTTGTCTGTTATCGTTAAAAGAACTTAACTAAAAAATTTGCACTATACATTAGTTATATAGGTCCTAAAAAGTGCCTTGTGAACTATATGGTGCCAAATGTGCAATTCACATTGCAAAAAGTTCTAACGGGTCTCAAAATGTTTATTAGAGTCTAATAAGTAAATAATAAAAGTATAACAGTTAACCAATAAAAGGTTTGTCTGTTATCGTTAAAAGAACTTAACTAAAAAATTTGCACTATACATTAGTTATATAGGTCCTAAAAAGTGCTTTGTGAAATATATGGTGCCAAATGTGCAATTCACATTGCAAAAAGTTCTAACGGGTCTCAAAATGTTTATTGGAGTCTAATAAGTAAATAATAAAAGTATAACAGTTAACCAATAAAAGGTTTGTCTGTTATCGTTAAAAGAACTTAACTAAAAAATTTGCACTATACATTAGTTATATAGGTCCTAAAAAGTGCTTTGTGAAATATATGGTGCCAAATGTGCAATTCACATTGCAAAAAGTTCTAACGGGTCTCAAAATGTTTATTAGAGTCTAATAAGTAAATAATAAAAGTATAACAGTTAACCAATAAAAGGTTTCTCTGTTATCGTTAAAAGAACTTAACTAAAAAATTTGCACTATACATTAGTTATATAGGTCCTAAAAAGTGCTTTGTGAAATATATGGTGCCAAATGTGCAATTCACATTGCAAAAAGTTCTAACGGGTCTCAAAATGTTTATTAGAGTCTAATAAGTAAATAATAAAAGTATAACAGTTAACCAATAAAAGGTTTGTCTGTTATCGTTAAAAGAACTTAACTAAAAAATTTGCACTATACATTAGTTATATAGGTCCTAAAAAGTGCCTTGTGAACTATATAGTGCCAAATGTGCAATTCACATTGCAAAAAGTTCTAACGGGTCTCAAAATGTTTATTAGAGTCTAATAAGTAAATAATAAAAGTATAACAGTTAACCAATAAAAGGTTTGTCTGTTATCGTTAAAAGAACTTAACTAAAAAATTTGCACTATACATTAGTTATATAGGTCCTAAAAAGTGCTTTGTGAAATATATGGTGCCAAATGTGCAATTCACATTGCAAAAAGTTCTAACGGGTCTCAAAATGTTTATTAGAGTCTAATAAGTAAATAATAAAAGTATAACAGTTAACCAATAAAAGGTTTGTCTGTTATCGTTAAAAGAACTTAACTAAAAAATTTGCACTATACATTAGTTATATAGGTCCTAAAAAGTGCCTTGTGAACTATATAGTGCCAAATGTGCAATTCACATTGCAAAAAGTTCTAACGGGTCTCAAAATGTTTATTAGAGTCTAATAAGTAAATAATAAAAGTATAACAGTTAACCAATAAAAGGTTTGTCTGTTATCGTTAAAAGAACTTAACTAAAAAATTTGCACTATACATTAGTTATATAGGTCCTAAAAAGTGCTTTGTGAAATATATGGTGCCAAATGTGCAATTCACATTGCAAAAAGTTCTAACGTGTCTCAAAATGTTTATTAGAGTCTAATAAGTAAATAATAAAAGTATAACAGTTAACCAATAAAAGGTTTGTCTGTTATCGTTAAAAGAACTTAACTAAAAAATTTGCACTATACATTAGTTATATAGGTCCTAAAAAGTGCCTTGTGAACTATATAGTGCCAAATGTGCAATTCACATTGCAAAAAGTTCTAACGGGTCTCAAAATGTTTATTAGAGTCTAATAAGTAAATAATAAAAGTATAACAGTTAACCAATAAAAGGTTTGTCTGTTATCGTTAAAAGAACTTAACTAAAAAATTTGCACTATACATTAGTTATATAGGTCCTAAAAAGTGCCTTGTGAACTATATGGTGCCAAATGTGCAATTCACATTGCAAAAAGTTCTAACGGGTCTCAAAATGTTTATTAGAGTCTAATAAGTAAATAATAAAAGTATAACAGTTAACCAATAAAAGGTTTGTCTGTTATCGTTAAAAGAACTTAACTAAAAAATTTCCACTATACATTAGTTATATAGGTCCTAAAAAGTGCTTTGTGAAATATATGGTGCCAAATGTGCAATTCACATTGCAAAAAGTTCTAACGGGTCTCAAAATGTTTATTAGAGTCTAATAAGTAAATAATAAAAGTATAACAGTTAACCAATAAAAGGTTTGTCTGTTATCGTTAAAAGAACTTAACTAAAAAATCTGCACTATACATTAGTTATATAGGTCCTAAAAAGTGCCTTGTGAACTATATGGTGCCAAATGTGCAATTTACATTGCAAAAAGTTCTAACCGGTCTCAAAATGTTTATTAGAGTCTAATAAGTAAATAATAAAAGTATAACAGTTAACCAATAAAAGGTTTGTCTGTTATCGTTAAAAGAACTTAACTAAAAAATTTGCACTATACATTAGTTATATAGGTCCTAAAAAGTGCCTTGTGAACTATATGGTGCCAAATGTGCAATTCACATTGCAAAAAGTTCTAACGGGTCTCAAAATGTTTATTAGAGTCTAATAAGTAAATAATAAAAGTATAACAGTTAACCAATAAAAGGTTTGTCTGTTATCGTTAAAAGAACTTAACTAAAAAATTTGCACTATACATTAGTTATATAGGTCCTAAAAAGTGCTTTGTGAAATATATGGTGCCAAATGTGCAATTCACATTGCAAAAAGTTCTAACGGGTCTCAAAATGTTTATTGGAGTCTAATAAGTAAATAATAAAAGTATAACAGTTAACCAATAAAAGGTTTGTCTGTTATCGTTAAAAGAACTTAACTAAAAAATTTGCACTATACATTAGTTATATAGGTCCTAAAAAGTGCCTTGTGAACTATATGGTGCCAAATGTGCAATTCACATTGCAAAAAGTTCTAACGGGTCTCAAAATGTTTATTAGAGTCTAATAAGTAAATAATAAAAGTATAACAGTTAACCAATAAAAGGTTTGTCTGTTATCGTTAAAAGAACTTAACTAAAAAATTTCCACCATACATTAGTTATATAGGTCCTAAAAAGTGCTTTGTGAAATATATGGTGCCAAATGTGCAATTCACATTGCAAAAAGTTCTAACGGGTCTCAAAATGTTTATTAGAGTCTAATAAGTAAATAATAAAAGTATAACAGTTAACCAATAAAAGGTTTGTCTGTTATCGTTAAAAGAACTTAACTAAAAAATTTGCACTATACATTAGTTATATAGGTCCTAAAAAGTGCCTTGTGAACTATATGGTGCCAAATGTGCAATTGACATTGCAAAAAGTTCTAACCGGTCTCAAAATGTTTATTAGAGTCTAATAAGTAAATAATAAAAGTATAACAGTTAACCAATAAAAGGTTTGTCTGTTATCGTTAAAAGAACTTAACTAAAAAATTTGCACTATACATTAGTTATATAGGTCCTAAAAAGTGCCTTGTGAACTATATGGTGCCAAATGTGCAATTCACATTGCAAAAAGTTCTAACGGGTCTCAAAATGTTTATTAGAGTCTAATAAGTAAATAATAAAAGTATAACAGTTAACCAATAAAAGGTTTGTCTGTTATCGTTAAAAGAACTTAACTAAAAAATTTGCACTATACATTAGTTATATAGGTCCTAAAAAGTGCTTTGTGAAATATATGGTGCCAAATGTGCAATTCACATTGCAAAAAGTTCTAACGGGTCTCAAAATGTTTATTGGAGTCTAATAAGTAAATAATAAAAGTATAACAGTTAACCAATAAAAGGTTTGTCTGTTATCGTTAAAAGAACTTAACTAAAAAATTTGCACTATACATTAGTTATATAGGTCCTAAAAAGTGCTTTGTGAAATATATGGTGCCAAATGTGCAATTCACATTGCAAAAAGTTCTAACGGGTCTCAAAATGTTTATTAGAGTCTAATAAGTAAATAATAAAAGTATAACAGTTAACCAATAAAAGGTTTGTCTGTTATCGTTAAAAGAACTTAACTAAAAAATTTGCACTATACATTAGTTATATAGGTCCTAAAAAGTGCTTTGTGAAATATATGGTGCCAAATGTGCAATTCACATTGCAAAAAGTTCTAACGGGTCTCAAAATGTTTATTGGAGTCTAATAAGTAAATAATAAAAGTATAACAGTTAACCAATAAAAGGTTTGTCTGTTATCGTTAAAAGAACTTAACTAAAAAATTTGCACTATACATTAGTTATATAGGTCCTAAAAAGTGCCTTGTGAACTATATGGTGCCAAATGTGCAATTCACATTGCAAAAAGTTCTAACGGGTCTCAAAATGTTTATTAGAGTCTAATAAGTAAATAATAAAAGTATAACAGTTAACCAATAAAAGGTTTGTCTGTTATCGTTAAAAGAACTTAACTAAAAAATTTCCACCATACATTAGTTATATAGGTCCTAAAAAGTGCTTTGTGAAATATATGGTGCCAAATGTGCAATTCACATTGCAAAAAGTTCTAACGGGTCTCAAAATGTTTATTAGAGTCTAATAAGTAAATAATAAAAGTATAACAGTTAACCAATAAAAGGTTTGTCTGTTATCGTTAAAAGAACTTAACTAAAAAATTTGCACTATACATTAGTTATATAGGTCCTAAAAAGTGCCTTGTGAACTATATGGTGCCAAATGTGCAATTGACATTGCAAAAAGTTCTAACCGGTCTCAAAATGTTTATTAGAGTCTAATAAGTAAATAATAAAAGTATAACAGTTAACCAATAAAAGGTTTGTCTGTTATCGTTAAAAGAACTTAACTAAAAAATTTGCACTATACATTAGTTATATAGGTCCTAAAAAGTGCCTTGTGAACTATATGGTGCCAAATGTGCAATTCACATTGCAAAAAGTTCTAACGGGTCTCAAAATGTTTATTAGAGTCTAATAAGTAAATAATAAAAGTATAACAGTTAACCAATAAAAGGTTTGTCTGTTATCGTTAAAAGAACTTAACTAAAAAATTTGCACTATACATTAGTTATATAGGTCCTAAAAAGTGCTTTGTGAAATATATGGTGCCAAATGTGCAATTCACATTGCAAAAAGTTCTAACGGGTCTCAAAATGTTTATTGGAGTCTAATAAGTAAATAATAAAAGTATAACAGTTAACCAATAAAAGGTTTGTCTGTTATCGTTAAAAGAACTTAACTAAAAAATTTGCACTATACATTAGTTATATAGGTCCTAAAAAGTGCTTTGTGAAATATATGGTGCCAAATGTGCAATTCACATTGCAAAAAGTTCTAACGGGTCTCAAAATGTTTATTAGAGTCTAATAAGTAAATAATAAAAGTATAACAGTTAACCAATAAAAGGTTTGTCTGTTATCGTTAAAAGAACTTAACTAAAAAATTTGCACTATACATTAGTTATATAGGTCCTAAAAAGTGCCTTGTGAACTATATGGTGCCAAATGTGCAATTCACATTGCAAAAAGTTCTAACGGGTCTCAAAATGTTTATTAGAGTCTAATAAGTAAATAATAAAAGTATAACAGTTAACCAATAAAAGGTTTGTCTGTTATCGTTAAAAGAACTTAACTAAAAAATTTCCACTATACATTAGTTATATAGGTCCTAAAAAGTGCTTTGTGAAATATATGGTGCCAAATGTGCAATTCACATTGCAAAAAGTTCTAACGGGTCTCAAAATGTTTATTAGAGTCTAATAAGTAAATAATAAAAGTATAACAGTTAACCAATAAAAGGTTTGTCTGTTATCGTTAAAAGAACTTAACTAAAAAATCTGCACTATACATTAGTTATATAGGTCCTAAAAAGTGCCTTGTGAACTATATGGTGCCAAATGTGCAATTTACATTGCAAAAAGTTCTAACCGGTCTCAAAATGTTTATTAGAGTCTAATAAGTAAATAATAAAAGTATAACAGTTAACCAATAAAAGGTTTGTCTGTTATCGTTAAAAGAACTTAACTAAAAAATTTGCACTATACATTAGTTATATAGGTCCTAAAAAGTGCCTTGTGAACTATATGGTGCCAAATGTGCAATTCACATTGCAAAAAGTTCTAACGGGTCTCAAAATGTTTATTAGAGTCTAATAAGTAAATAATAAAAGTATAACAGTTAACCAATAAAAGGTTTGTCTGTTATCGTTAAAAGAACTTAACTAAAAAATTTGCACTATACATTAGTTATATAGGTCCTAAAAAGTGCTTTGTGAAATATATGGTGCCAAATGTGCAATTCACATTGCAAAAAGTTCTAACGGGTCTCAAAATGTTTATTGGAGTCTAATAAGTAAATAATAAAAGTATAACAGTTAACCAATAAAAGGTTTGTCTGTTATCGTTAAAAGAACTTAACTAAAAAATTTGCACTATACATTAGTTATATAGGTCCTAAAAAGTGCTTTGTGAAATATATGGTGCCAAATGTGCAATTCACATTGCAAAAAGTTCTAACGGGTCTCAAAATGTTTATTGGAGTCTAATAAGTAAATAATAAAAGTATAACAGTTAACCAATAAAAGGTTTGTCTGTTATCGTTAAAAGAACTTAACTAAAAAATTTGCACTATACATTAGTTATATAGGTCCTAAAAAGTGCTTTGTGAAATATATGGTGCCAAATGTGCAATTCACATTGCAAAAAGTTCTAACGGGTCTCAAAATGTTTATTAGAGTCTAATAAGTAAATAATAAAAGTATAACAGTTAACCAATAAAAGGTTTGTCTGTTATCGTTAAAAGAACTTAACTAAAAAATTTCCACTATACATTAGTTATATAGGTCCTAAAAAGTGCTTTGTGAAATATATGGTGCCAAATGTGCAATTCACATTGCAAAAAGTTCTAACGGGTCTCAAAATGTTTATTAGAGTCTAATAAGTAAATAATAAAAGTATAACAGTTAACCAATAAAAGGTTTGTCTGTTATCGTTAAAAGAACTTAACTAAAAAATCTGCACTATACATTAGTTATATAGGTCCTAAAAAGTGCCTTGTGAACTATATGGTGCCAAATGTGCAATTGACATTGCAAAAAGTTCTAACCGGTCTCAAAATGTTTATTAGAGTCTAATAAGTAAATAATAAAAGTATAACAGTTAACCAATAAAAGGTTTGTCTGTTATCGTTAAAAGAACTTAACTAAAAAATTTGCACTATACATTAGTTATATAGGTCCTAAAAAGTGCCTTGTGAACTATATGGTGCCAAATGTGCAATTCACATTGCAAAAAGTTCTAACGGGTCTCAAAATGTTTATTAGAGTCTAATAAGTAAATAATAAAAGTATAACAGTTAACCAATAAAAGGTTTGTCTGTTATCGTTAAAAGAACTTAACTAAAAAATTTGCACTATACATTAGTTATATAGGTCCTAAAAAGTGCTTTGTGAAATATATGGTGCCAAATGTGCAATTCACATTGCAAAAAGTTCTAACGGGTCTCAAAATGTTTATTGGAGTCTAATAAGTAAATAATAAAAGTATAACAGTTAACCAATAAAAGGTTTGTCTGTTATCGTTAAAAGAACTTAACTAAAAAATTTGCACTATACATTAGTTATATAGGTCCTAAAAAGTGCTTTGTGAAATATATGGTGCCAAATGTGCAATTCACATTGCAAAAAGTTCTAACGGGTCTCAAAATGTTTATTAGAGTCTAATAAGTAAATAATAAAAGTATAACAGTTAACCAATAAAAGGTTTGTCTGTTATCGTTAAAAGAACTTAACTAAAAAATTTGCACTATACATTAGTTATATAGGTCCTAAAAAGTGCCTTGTGAACTATATGGTGCCAAATGTGCAATTCACATTGCAAAAAGTTCTAACGGGTCTCAAAATGTTTATTAGAGTCTAATAAGTAAATAATAAAAGTATAACAGTTAACCAATAAAAGGTTTGTCTGTTATCGTTAAAAGAACTTAACTAAAAAATTTCCACTATACATTAGTTATATAGGTCCTAAAAAGTGCTTTGTGAAATATATGGTGCCAAATGTGCAATTCACATTGCAAAAAGTTCTAACGGGTCTCAAAATGTTTATTAGAGTCTAATAAGTAAATAATAAAAGTATAACAGTTAACCAATAAAAGGTTTGTCTGTTATCGTTAAAAGAACTTAACTAAAAAATTTGCACTATACATTAGTTATATAGGTCCTAAAAAGTGCCTTGTGAACTATATGGTGCCAAATGTGCAATTCACATTGCAAAAAGTTCTAACGGGTCTCAAAATGTTTATTAGAGTCTAATAAGTAAATAATAAAAGTATAACAGTTAACCAATAAAAGGTTTGTCTGTTATCGTTAAAAGAACTTAACTAAAAAATTTCCACTATACATTAGTTATATAGGTCCTAAAAAGTGCTTTGTGAAATATATGGTGCCAAATGTGCAATTCACATTGCAAAAAGTTCTAACGGGTCTCAAAATGTTTATTAGAGTCTAATAAGTAAATAATAAAAGTATAACAGTTAACCAATAAAAGGTTTGTCTGTTATCGTTAAAAGAACTTAACTAAAAAATCTGCACTATACATTAGTTATATAGGTCCTAAAAAGTGCCTTGTGAACTATATGGTGCCAAATGTGCAATTTACATTGCAAAAAGTTCTAACCGGTCTCAAAATGTTTATTAGAGTCTAATAAGTAAATAATAAAAGTATAACAGTTAACCAATAAAAGGTTTGTCTGTTATCGTTAAAAGAACTTAACTAAAAAATTTGCACTATACATTAGTTATATAGGTCCTAAAAAGTGCCTTGTGAACTATATGGTGCCAAATGTGCAATTCACATTGCAAAAAGTTCTAACGGGTCTCAAAATGTTTATTAGAGTCTAATAAGTAAATAATAAAAGTATAACAGTTAACCAATAAAAGGTTTGTCTGTTATCGTTAAAAGAACTTAACTAAAAAATTTGCACTATACATTAGTTATATAGGTCCTAAAAAGTGCTTTGTGAAATATATGGTGCCAAATGTGCAATTCACATTGCAAAAAGTTCTAACGGGTCTCAAAATGTTTATTGGAGTCTAATAAGTAAATAATAAAAGTATAACAGTTAACCAATAAAAGGTTTGTCTGTTATCGTTAAAAGAACTTAACTAAAAAATTTGCACTATACATTAGTTATATAGGTCCTAAAAAGTGCCTTGTGAACTATATGGTGCCAAATGTGCAATTCACATTGCAAAAAGTTCTAACGGGTCTCAAAATGTTTATTAGAGTCTAATAAGTAAATAATAAAAGTATAACAGTTAACCAATAAAAGGTTTGTCTGTTATCGTTAAAAGAACTTAACTAAAAAATTTCCACCATACATTAGTTATATAGGTCCTAAAAAGTGCTTTGTGAAATATATGGTGCCAAATGTGCAATTTACATTGCAAAAAGTTCTAACCGGTCTCAAAATGTTTATTAGAGTCTAATAAGTAAATAATAAAAGTATAACAGTTAACCAATAAAAGGTTTGTCTGTTATCGTTAAAAGAACTTAACTAAAAAATTTGCACTATACATTAGTTATATAGGTCCTAAAAAGTGCCTTGTGAACTATATGGTGCCAAATGTGCAATTCACATTGCAAAAAGTTCTAACGGGTCTCAAAATGTTTATTAGAGTCTAATAAGTAAATAATAAAAGTATAACAGTTAACCAATAAAAGGTTTGTCTGTTATCGTTAAAAGAACTTAACTAAAAAATTTGCACTATACATTAGTTATATAGGTCCTAAAAAGTGCTTTGTGAAATATATGGTGCCAAATGTGCAATTCACATTGCAAAAAGTTCTAACGGGTCTCAAAATGTTTATTGGAGTCTAATAAGTAAATAATAAAAGTATAACAGTTAACCAATAAAAGGTTTGTCTGTTATCGTTAAAAGAACTTAACTCAAAAATTTGCACTATACATTAGTTATATAGGTCCTAAAAAGTGCTTTGTGAAATATATGGTGCCAAATGTGCAATTCACATTGCAAAAAGTTCTAACGGGTCTCAAAATGTTTATTAGAGTCTAATAAGTAAATAATAAAAGTATAACAGTTAACCAATAAAAGGTTTGTCTGTTATCGTTAAAAGAACTTAACTAAAAAATTTGCACTATACATTAGTTATATAGGTCCTAAAAAGTGCTTTGTGAAATATATGGTGCCAAATGTGCAATTCACATTGCAAAAAGTTCTAACGGGTCTCAAAATGTTTATTAGAGTCTAATAAGTAAATAATAAAAGTATAACAGTTAACCAATAAAAGGTTTGTCTGTTATCGTTAAAAGAACTTAACTAAAAAATTTGCACTATACATTAGTTATATAGGTCCTAAAAAGTGCCTTGTGAACTATATGGTGCCAAATGTGCAATTCACAATGCAAAAAGTTCTAACGGGTCTCAAAATGTTTATTAGAGTCTAATAAGTAAATAATAAAAGTATAACAGTTAACCAATAAAAGGTTTGTCTGTTATCGTTAAAAGAACTTAACTAAAAAATTTGCACTATACATTAGTTATACAGGTCCTAAAAAGTGCTTTGTGAAATATATGGTGCCAAATGTGCAATTCACATTGCAAAAAGTTCTAACGGGTCTCAAAATGTTTATTAGAGTCTAATAAGTAAATAATAAAAGTATAACAGTTAACCAATAAAAGGTTTGTCTGTTATCGTTAAAAGAACTTAACTAAAAAATTTGCACTATACATTAGTTATATAGGTCCTAAAAAGTGCCTTGTGAACTATATAGTGCCAAATGTGCAATTCACATTGCAAAAAGTTCTAACGGGTCTCAAAATGTTTATTAGAGTCTAATAAGTAAATAATAAAAGTATAACAGTTAACCAATAAAAGGTTTGTTTGTTATCGTTAAAAGCACTTAACTAAAAAATTTGCACTATACATTAGTTATATAGGTCCTAAAAAGTGCCTTGTGAACTATATGGTGCCAAATGTGCAATTCACATTGCAAAAAGTTCTAACGGGTCTCAAAATGTTTATTAGAGTCTAATAAGTAAATAATAAAAGTATAACAGTTAACCAATAAAAGGTTTGTCTGTTATCGTTAAAAGAACTTAACTAAAAAATTTCCACCATACATTAGTTATATAGGTCCTAAAAAGTGCTTTGTGAAATATATGGTGCCAAATGTGCAATTTACATTGCAAAAAGTTCTAACCGGTCTCAAAATGTTTATTAGAGTCTAATAAGTAAATAATAAAAGTATAACAGTTAACCAATAAAAGGTTTGTCTGTTATCGTTAAAAGAACTTAACTAAAAAATTTGCACTATACATTAGTTATATAGGTCCTAAAAAGTGCCTTGTGAACTATATGGTGCCAAATGTGCAATTCACATTGCAAAAAGTTCTAACGGGTCTCAAAATGTTTATTAGAGTCTAATAAGTAAATAATAAAAGTATAACAGTTAACCAATAAAAGGTTTGTCTGTTATCGTTAAAAGAACTTAACTAAAAAATTTGCACTATACATTAGTTATATAGGTCCTAAAAAGTGCTTTGTGAAATATATGGTGCCAAATGTGCAATTCACATTGCAAAAAGTTCTAACGGGTCTCAAAATGTTTATTGGAGTCTAATAAGTAAATAATAAAAGTATAACAGTTAACCAATAAAAGGTTTGTCTGTTATCGTTAAAAGAACTTAACTAAAAAATTTGCACTATACATTAGTTATATAGGTCCTAAAAAGTGCTTTGTGAAATATATGGTGCCAAATGTGCAATTCACATTGCAAAAAGTTCTAACGGGTCTCAAAATGTTTATTAGAGTCTAATAAGTAAATAATAAAAGTATAACAGTTAACCAATAAAAGGTTTGTCTGTTATCGTTAAAAGAACTTAACTAAAAAATTTGCACTATACATTAGTTATATAGGTCCTAAAAAGTGCTTTGTGAAATATATGGTGCCAAATGTGCAATTCACATTGCAAAAAGTTCTAACGGGTCTCAAAATGTTTATTAGAGTCTAATAAGTAAATAATAAAAGTATAACAGTTAACCAATAAAAGGTTTGTCTGTTATCGTTAAAAGAACTTAACTAAAAAATTTGCACTATACATTAGTTATATAGGTCCTAAAAAGTGCCTTGTGAACTATATGGTGCCAAATGTGCAATTCACAATGCAAAAAGTTCTAACGGGTCTCAAAATGTTTATTAGAGTCTAATAAGTAAATAATAAAAGTATAACAGTTAACCAATAAAAGGTTTGTCTGTTATCGTTAAAAGAACTTAACTAAAAAATTTGCACTATACATTAGTTATACAGGTCCTAAAAAGTGCTTTGTGAAATATATGGTGCCAAATGTGCAATTCACATTGCAAAAAGTTCTAACGGGTCTCAAAATGTTTATTAGAGTCTAATAAGTAAATAATAAAAGTATAACAGTTAACCAATAAAAGGTTTGTCTGTTATCGTTAAAAGAACTTAACTAAAAAATTTGCACTATACATTAGTTATATAGGTCCTAAAAAGTGCCTTGTGAACTATATAGTGCCAAATGTGCAATTCACATTGCAAAAAGTTCTAACGGGTCTCAAAATGTTTATTAGAGTCTAATAAGTAAATAATAAAAGTATAACAGTTAACCAATAAAAGGTTTGTTTGTTATCGTTAAAAGCACTTAACTAAAAAATTTGCACTATACATTAGTTATATAGGTCCTAAAAAGTGCCTTGTGAACTATATGGTGCCAAATGTGCAATTCACATTGCAAAAAGTTCTAACGGGTCTCAAAATGTTTATTAGAGTCTAATAAGTAAATAATAAAAGTATAACAGTTAACCAATAAAAGGTTTGTCTGTTATCGTTAAAAGAACTTAACTAAAAAATTTGCACTATACATTAGTTATATAGGTCCTAAAAAGTGCCTTGTGAACTATATGGTGCCAAATGTGCAATTCACATTGCAAAAAGTTCTAACGGGTCTCAAAATGTTTATTAGAGTCTAATAAGTAAATAATAAAAGTATAACAGTTAACCAATAAAAGGTTTGTCTGTTATCGTTAAAAGAACTTAACTAAAAAATTTGCACTATACATTAGTTATATAGGTCCTAAAAAGTGCTTTGTGAAATATATGGTGCCAAATGTGCAATTCACATTGCAAAAAGTTCTAACGGGTCTCAAAATGTTTATTGGAGTCTAATAAGTAAATAATAAAAGTATAACAGTTAACCAATAAAAGGTTTGTCTGTTATCGTTAAAAGAACTTAACTAAAAAATTTGCACTATACATTAGTTATATAGGTCCTAAAAAGTGCTTTGTGAAATATATGGTGCCAAATGTGCAATTCACATTGCAAAAAGTTCTAACGGGTCTCAAAATGTTTATTAGAGTCTAATAAGTAAATAATAAAAGTATAACAGTTAACCAATAAAAGGTTTGTCTGTTATCGTTAAAAGAACTTAACTAAAAAATTTGCACTATACATTAGTTATATAGGTCCTAAAAAGTGCTTTGTGAAATATATGGTGCCAAATGTGCAATTCACATTGCAAAAAGTTCTAACGGGTCTCAAAATGTTTATTAGAGTCTAATAAGTAAATAATAAAAGTATAACAGTTAACCAATAAAAGGTTTGTCTGTTATCGTTAAAAGAACTTAACTAAAAAATTTGCACTATACATTAGTTATATAGGTCCTAAAAAGTGCCTTGTGAACTATATAGTGCCAAATGTGCAATTCACATTGCAAAAAGTTCTAACGGGTCTCAAAATGTTTATTAGAGTCTAATAAGTAAATAATAAAAGTATAACAGTTAACCAATAAAAGGTTTGTCTGTTATCGTTAAAAGAACTTAACTAAAAAATTTGCACTATACATTAGTTATATAGGTCCTAAAAAGTGCTTTGTGAAATATATGGTGCCAAATGTGCAATTCACATTGCAAAAAGTTCTAACGGGTCTCAAAATGTTTATTAGAGTCTAATAAGTAAATAATAAAAGTATAACAGTTAACCAATAAAAGGTTTGTCTGTTATCGTTAAAAGAACTTAACTAAAAAATTTGCACTATACATTAGTTATATAGGTCCTAAAAAGTGCCTTGTGAACTATATAGTGCCAAATGTGCAATTCACATTGCAAAAAGTTCTAACGGGTCTCAAAATGTTTATTAGAGTCTAATAAGTAAATAATAAAAGTATAACAGTTAACCAATAAAAGGTTTGTCTGTTATCGTTAAAAGAACTTAACTAAAAAATTTGCACTATACATTAGTTATATAGGTCCTAAAAAGTGCCTTGTGAACTATATGGTGCCAAATGTGCAATTCACATTGCAAAAAGTTCTAACGGGTCTCAAAATGTTTATTAGAGTCTAATAAGTAAATAATAAAAGTATAACAGTTAACCAATAAAAGGTTTGTCTGTTATCGTTAAAAGAACTTAACTAAAAAATTTCCACTATACATTAGTTATATAGGTCCTAAAAAGTGCTTTGTGAAATATATGGTGCCAAATGTGCAATTCACATTGCAAAAAGTTCTAACGGGTCTCAAAATGTTTATTAGAGTCTAATAAGTAAATAATAAAAGTATAACAGTTAACCAATAAAAGGTTTGTCTGTTATCGTTAAAAGAACTTAACTAAAAAATTTGCACTATACATTAGTTATATAGGTCCTAAAAAGTGCCTTGTGAACTATATAGTGCCAAATGTGCAATTCACATTGCAAAAAGTTCTAACGAATCTCAAAATGTTTATTAGAGTCTAATAAGTAAATAATAAAAGTATAACAGTTAACCAATAAAAGGTTTGTCTGTTATCGTTAAAAGAACTTAACTAAAAAATTTGCACTATACATTAGTTATATAGGTCCTAAAAAGTGCCTTGTGAACTATATGGTGCCAAATGTGCAATTCACATTGCAAAAAGTTCTAAAGGGTCTCAAAATGTTTATTAGAGTCTAATAAGTAAAAAATTAAAGTATAACAGTTAACCAATAAAAGGTTTGTCTGTTATCGTTAAAAGAACTTAACTAAAAAATTTGCACTATACATTAGTTATATAGGTCCTAAAAAGTGCCTTGTGAACTATATGGTGCCAAATGTGCAATTCACATTGCAAAAAGTTCTAACCGGTCTCAAAATGTTTATTAGAGTCTAATAAGTAAATAATAAAAGTATAACAGTTAACCAATAAAAGGTTTGTCTGTTATCGTTAAAAGAACTTAACTAAAAAATTTGCACTATACATTAGTTATATAGGTCCTAAAAAGTGCTTTGTGAACTATATGGTGCCAAATGTGCAATTTACATTGCAAAAAGTTCTAACCGGTCTCAAAATGTTTATTAGAGTCTAATAAGTAAATAATAAAAGTATAACAGTTAACCAATAAAAGGTTTGTCTGTTATCGTTAAAAGAACTTAACTAAAAAATTTGCACTATACATTAGTTATATAGGTCCTAAAAAGTGCTTTGTGAAATATATGGTGCCAAATGTGCAATTCACATTGCAAAAAGTTCTAACGGGTCTCAAAATGTTTATTAGAGTCTAATAAGTAAATAATAAAAGTATAACAGTTAACCAATAAAAGGTTTGTCTGTTATCGTTAAAAGAACTTAACTAAAAAATTTGCACTATACATTAGTTATATAGGTCCTAAAAAGTGCTTTGTGAAATATATGGTGCCAAATGTGCAATTCACATTGCAAAAAGTTCTAACGGGTCTCAAAATGTTTATTAGAGTCTAATAAGTAAATAATAAAAGTATAACAGTTAACCAATAAAAGGTTTGTCTGTTATCGTTAAAAGAACTTAACTAAAAAATTTGCACTATACATTAGTTATATAGGTCCTAAAAAGTGCCTTGTGAACTATATAGTGCCAAATGTGCAATTCACATTGCAAAAAGTTCTAACGGGTCTCAAAATGTTTATTAGAGTCTAATAAGTAAATAATAAAAGTATAACAGTTAACCAATAAAAGGTTTGTCTGTTATCGTTAAAAGAACTTAACTAA
Source organism: Clavelina lepadiformis (assembly GCF_947623445.1). Taxonomy (NCBI): domain Eukaryota; kingdom Metazoa; phylum Chordata; class Ascidiacea; order Aplousobranchia; family Clavelinidae; genus Clavelina; species Clavelina lepadiformis. The sequence continues at coordinate 9,449,337 of NC_135247.1, read as the reverse complement.
AAAATTTGCACTATACATTAGTTATATAGGTCCTAAAAAGTGCCTTGTGAACTATATGGTGCCAAATGTGCAATTCACATTGCAAAAAGTTCTAACGGGTCTCAAAATGTTTATTAGAGTCTAATAGGTAAATAATAAAAGTATAACAGTTAACCAATAAAAGGTTTGTCTGTTATCGTTAAAAGAACTTAACTAAAAAATCTGCACTATACATTAGTTATATAGGTCCTAAAAAGTGCCTTGTGAACTATATGGTGCCAAATGTGCAATTTACATTGCAAAAAGTTCTAACCGGTCTCAAAATGTTTATTAGAGTCTAATAAGTAAATAATAAAAGTATAACAGTTAACCAATAAAAGGTTTGTCTGTTATCGTTAAAAGAACTTAACTAAAAAATTTGCACTATACATTAGTTATATAGGTCCTAAAAAGTGCCTTGTGAACTATATGGTGCCAAATGTGCAATTCACATTGCAAAAAGTTCTAACGGGTCTCAAAATGTTTATTAGAGTCTAATAAGTAAATAATAAAAGTATAACAGTTAACCAATAAAAGGTTTGTCTGTTATCGTTAAAAGAACTTAACTAAAAAATTTGCACTATACATTAGTTATATAGGTCCTAAAAAGTGCTTTGTGAAATATATGGTGCCAAATGTGCAATTCACATTGCAAAAAGTTCTAACGGGTCTCAAAATGTTTATTGGAGTCTAATAAGTAAATAATAAAAGTATAACAGTTAACCAATAAAAGGTTTGTCTGTTATCGTTAAAAGAACTTAACTAAAAAATTTGCACTATACATTAGTTATATAGGTCCTAAAAAGTGCTTTGTGAAATATATGGTGCCAAATGTGCAATTCACATTGCAAAAAGTTCTAACGGGTCTCAAAATGTTTATTAGAGTCTAATAAGTAAATAATAAAAGTATAACAGTTAACCAATAAAAGGTTTGTCTGTTATCGTTAAAAGAACTTAACTAAAAAATTTGCACTATACATTAGTTATATAGGTCCTAAAAAGTGCTTTGTGAAACATATGGTGCCAAATGTGCAATTCACATTGCAAAAAGTTCTAACGGGTCTCAAAATGTTTATTAGAGTCTAATAAGTAAATAATAAAAGTATAACAGTTAACCAATAAAAGGTTTGTCTGTTATCGTTAAAAGAACTTAACTAAAAAATTTGCACTATACATTAGTTATATAGGTCCTAAAAAGTGCTTTGTGAAATATATGGTGCCAAATGTGCAATTCACATTGCAAAAAGTTTTAACGGGTCTCAAAATGTTTATTAGAGTCTAATAAGTAAATAATAAAAGTATAACAGTTAACCAATAAAAGGTTTGTCTGTTATCGTTAAAAGAACTTAACTAAAAAATCTGCACTATACATTAGTTATATAGGTCCTAAAAAGTGCCTTGTGAACTATATGGTGCCAAATGTGCAATTTACATTGCAAAAAGTTCTAACGGGTCTCAAAATGTTTATTAGAGTCTAATAAGTAAATAATAAAAGTATAACAGTTAACCAATAAAAGGTTTGTCTGTTATCGTTAAAAGAACTTAACTAAAAAATTTGCACTATACATTAGTTATATAGGTCCTAAAAAGTGCCTTGTGAACTATATGGTGCCAAATGTGCAATTCACATTGCAAAAAGTTCTAACGGGTCTCAAAATGTTTATTAGAGTCTAATAAGTAAATAATAAAAGTATAACAGTTAACCAATAAAAGGTTTGTCTGTTATCGTTAAAAGAACTTAACTAAAAAATTTCCACTATACATTAGTTATATAGGTCCTAAAAAGTGCTTTGTGAAATATATGGTGCCAAATGTGCAATTCACATTGCAAAAAGTTCTAACGGGTCTCAAAATGTTTATTAGAGTCTAATAAGTAAATAATAAAAGTATAACAGTTAACCAATAAAAGGTTTGTCTGTTATCGTTAAAAGAACTTAACTAAAAAATTTGCACTATACATTAGTTATATAGGTCCTAAAAAGTGCCTTGTGAACTATATAGTGCCAAATGTGCAATTCACATTGCAAAAAGTTCTAACGAATCTCAAAATGTTTATTAGAGTCTAATAAGTAAATAATAAAAGTATAACAGTTAACCAATAAAAGGTTTGTCTGTTATCGTTAAAAGAACTTAACTAAAAAATTTGCACTATACATTAGTTATATAGGTCCTAAAAAGTGCCTTGTGAACTATATGGTGCCAAATGTGCAATTCACATTGCAAAAAGTTCTAAAGGGTCTCAAAATGTTTATTAGAGTCTAATAAGTAAAAAATTAAAGTATAACAGTTAACCAATAAAAGGTTTGTCTGTTATCGTTAAAAGAACTTAACTAAAAAATTTGCACTATACATTAGTTATATAGGTCCTAAAAAGTGCCTTGTGAACTATATGGTGCCAAATGTGCAATTCACATTGCAAAAAGTTCTAACCGGTCTCAAAATGTTTATTAGAGTCTAATAAGTAAATAATAAAAGTATAACAGTTAACCAATAAAAGGTTTGTCTGTTATCGTTAAAAGAACTTAACTAAAAAATTTGCACTATACATTAGTTATATAGGTCCTAAAAAGTGCTTTGTGAACTATATGGTGCCAAATGTGCAATTTACATTGCAAAAAGTTCTAACCGGTCTCAAAATGTTTATTAGAGTCTAATAAGTAAATAATAAAAGTATAACAGTTAACCAATAAAAGGTTTGTCTGTTATCGTTAAAAGAACTTAACTAAAAAATTTGCACTATACATTAGTTATATAGGTCCTAAAAAGTGCTTTGTGAAATATATGGTGCCAAATGTGCAATTCACATTGCAAAAAGTTCTAACGGGTCTCAAAATGTTTATTAGAGTCTAATAAGTAAATAATAAAAGTATAACAGTTAACCAATAAAAGGTTTGTCTGTTATCGTTAAAAGAACTTAACTAAAAAATTTGCACTATACATTAGTTATATAGGTCCTAAAAAGTGCTTTGTGAAATATATGGTGCCAAATGTGCAATTCACATTGCAAAAAGTTCTAACGGGTCTCAAAATGTTTATTAGAGTCTAATAAGTAAATAATAAAAGTATAACAGTTAACCAATAAAAGGTTTGTCTGTTATCGTTAAAAGAACTTAACTAAAAAATTTGCACTATACATTAGTTATATAGGTCCTAAAAAGTGCTTTGTGAAATATATGGTGCCAAATGTGCAATTCACATTGCAAAAAGTTTTAACGGGTCTCAAAATGTTTATTAGAGTCTAATAAGTAAATAATAAAAGTATAACAGTTAACCAATAAAAGGTTTGTCTGTTATCGTTAAAAGAACTTAACTAAAAAATCTGCACTATACATTAGTTATATAGGTCCTAAAAAGTGCCTTGTGAACTATATGGTGCCAAATGTGCAATTTACATTGCAAAAAGTTCTAACGGGTCTCAAAATGTTTATTAGAGTCTAATAAGTAAATAATAAAAGTATAACAGTTAACCAATAAAAGGTTTGTCTGTTATCGTTAAAAGAACTTAACTAAAAAATTTGCACTATACATTAGTTATATAGGTCCTAAAAAGTGCCTTGTGAACTATATGGTGCCAAATGTGCAATTCACATTGCAAAAAGTTCTAACGGGTCTCAAAATGTTTATTAGAGTCTAATAAGTAAATAATAAAAGTATAACAGTTAACCAATAAAAGGTTTGTCTGTTATCGTTAAAAGAACTTAACTAAAAAATTTCCACTATACATTAGTTATATAGGTCCTAAAAAGTGCTTTGTGAAATATATGGTGCCAAATGTGCAATTCACATTGCAAAAAGTTCTAACGGGTCTCAAAATGTTTATTAGAGTCTAATAAGTAAATAATAAAAGTATAACAGTTAACCAATAAAAGGTTTGTCTGTTATCGTTAAAAGAACTTAACTAAAAAATTTGCACTATACATTAGTTATATAGGTCCTAAAAAGTGCCTTGTGAACTATATAGTGCCAAATGTGCAATTCACATTGCAAAAAGTTCTAACGAATCTCAAAATGTTTATTAGAGTCTAATAAGTAAATAATAAAAGTATAACAGTTAACCAATAAAAGGTTTGTCTGTTATCGTTAAAAGAACTTAACTAAAAAATTTGCACTATACATTAGTTATATAGGTCCTAAAAAGTGCCTTGTGAACTATATGGTGCCAAATGTGCAATTCACATTGCAAAAAGTTCTAAAGGGTCTCAAAATGTTTATTAGAGTCTAATAAGTAAAAAATTAAAGTATAACAGTTAACCAATAAAAGGTTTGTCTGTTATCGTTAAAAGAACTTAACTAAAAAATTTGCACTATACATTAGTTATATAGGTCCTAAAAAGTGCCTTGTGAACTATATGGTGCCAAATGTGCAATTCACATTGCAAAAAGTTCTAACCGGTCTCAAAATGTTTATTAGAGTCTAATAAGTAAATAATAAAAGTATAACAGTTAACCAATAAAAGGTTTGTCTGTTATCGTTAAAAGAACTTAACTAAAAAATTTGCACTATACATTAGTTATATAGGTCCTAAAAAGTGCTTTGTGAACTATATGGTGCCAAATGTGCAATTTACATTGCAAAAAGTTCTAACCGGTCTCAAAATGTTTATTAGAGTCTAATAAGTAAATAATAAAAGTATAACAGTTAACCAATAAAAGGTTTGTCTGTTATCGTTAAAAGAACTTAACTAAAAAATTTGCACTATACATTAGTTATATAGGTCCTAAAAAGTGCTTTGTGAAATATATGGTGCCAAATGTGCAATTCACATTGCAAAAAGTTCTAACGGGTCTCAAAATGTTTATTAGAGTCTAATAAGTAAATAATAAAAGTATAACAGTTAACCAATAAAAGGTTTGTCTGTTATCGTTAAAAGAACTTAACTAAAAAATTTGCACTATACATTAGTTATATAGGTCCTAAAAAGTGCTTTGTGAAATATATGGTGCCAAATGTGCAATTCACATTGCAAAAAGTTCTAACGGGTCTCAAAATGTTTATTAGAGTCTAATAAGTAAATAATAAAAGTATAACAGTTAACCAATAAAAGGTTTGTCTGTTATCGTTAAAAGAACTTAACTAAAAAATTTGCACTATACATTAGTTATATAGGTCCTAAAAAGTGCCTTGTGAACTATATAGTGCCAAATGTGCAATTCACATTGCAAAAAGTTCTAACGGGTCTCAAAATGTTTATTAGAGTCTAATAAGTAAATAATAAAAGTATAACAGTTAACCAATAAAAGGTTTGTCTGTTATCGTTAAAAGAACTTAACTAAAAAATTTCCACTATACATTAGTTATATAGGTCCTAAAAAGTGCCTTGTGAACTATATGGTGCCAAATGTGCAATTCACATTGCAAAAAGTTCTAACCGGTCTCAAAATGTTTATTAGAGTCTAATAAGTAAATAATAAAAGTATAACAGTTAACCAATAAAAGGTTTGTCTGTTATCGTTAAAAGAACTTAACTAAAAAATTTGCACTATACATTAGTTATATAGGTCCTAAAAAGTGCTTTGTGAACTATATGGTGCCAAATGTGCAATTTACATTGCAAAAAGTTCTAACCGGTCTCAAAATGTTTATTAGAGTCTAATAAGTAAATAATAAAAGTATAACAGTTAACCAATAAAAGGTTTGTCTGTTATCGTTAAAAGAACTTAACTAAAAAATTTGCACTATACATTAGTTATATAGGTCCTAAAAAGTGCTTTGTGAAATATATGGTGCCAAATGTGCAATTCACATTGCAAAAAGTTCTAACGGGTCTCAAAATGTTTATTAGAGTCTAATAAGTAAATAATAAAAGTATAACAGTTAACCAATAAAAGGTTTGTCTGTTATCGTTAAAAGAACTTAACTAAAAAATTTGCACTATACATTAGTTATATAGGTCCTAAAAAGTGCTTTGTGAAATATATGGTGCCAAATGTGCAATTCACATTGCAAAAAGTTCTAACGGGTCTCAAAATGTTTATTAGAGTCTAATAAGTAAATAATAAAAGTATAACAGTTAACCAATAAAAGGTTTGTCTGTTATCGTTAAAAGAACTTAACTAAAAAATTTGCACTATACATTAGTTATATAGGTCCTAAAAAGTGCCTTGTGAACTATATAGTGCCAAATGTGCAATTCACATTGCAAAAAGTTCTAACGGGTCTCAAAATGTTTATTAGAGTCTAATAAGTAAATAATAAAAGTATAACAGTTAACCAATAAAAGGTTTGTCTGTTATCGTTAAAAGAACTTAACTAAAAAATTTCCACTATACATTAGTTATATAGGTCCTAAAAAGTGCTTTGTGAAATATATGGTGCCAAATGTGCAATTCACATTGCAAAAAGTTCTAACGGGTCTCAAAATGTTTATTAGAGTCTAATAAGTAAATAATAAAAGTATAACAGTTAACCAATAAAAGGTTTGTCTGTTATCGTTAAAAGAACTTAACTAAAAAATTTGCACTATACATTAGTTATATAGGTCCTAAAAAGTGCCTTGTGAACTATATGGTGCCAAATGTGCAATTCACATTGCAAAAAGTTCTAAAGGGTCTCAAAATGTTTATTAGAGTCTAATAAGTAAAAAATTAAAGTATAACAGTTAACCAATAAAAGGTTTGTCTGTTATCGTTAAAAGAACTTAACTAAAAAATTTGCACTATACATTAGTTATATAGGTCCTAAAAAGTGCCTTGTGAACTATATGGTGCCAAATGTGCAATTCACATTGCAAAAAGTTCTAACCGGTCTCAAAATGTTTATTAGAGTCTAATAAGTAAATAATAAAAGTATAACAGTTAACCAATAAAAGGTTTGTCTGTTATCGTTAAAAGAACTTAACTAAAAAATTTGCACTATACATTAGTTATATAGGTCCTAAAAAGTGCTTTGTGAACTATATGGTGCCAAATGTGCAATTTACATTGCAAAAAGTTCTAACCGGTCTCAAAATGTTTATTAGAGTCTAATAAGTAAATAATAAAAGTATAACAGTTAACCAATAAAAGGTTTGTCTGTTATCGTTAAAAGAACTTAACTAAAAAATTTGCACTATACATTAGTTATATAGGTCCTAAAAAGTGCTTTGTGAAATATATGGTGCCAAATGTGCAATTCACATTGCAAAAAGTTCTAACGGGTCTCAAAATGTTTATTAGAGTCTAATAAGTAAATAATAAAAGTATAACAGTTAACCAATAAAAGGTTTGTCTGTTATCGTTAAAAGAACTTAACTAAAAAATTTGCACTATACATTAGTTATATAGGTCCTAAAAAGTGCTTTGTGAAATATATGGTGCCAAATGTGCAATTCACATTGCAAAAAGTTCTAACGGGTCTCAAAATGTTTATTAGAGTCTAATAAGTAAATAATAAAAGTATAACAGTTAACCAATAAAAGGTTTGTCTGTTATCGTTAAAAGAACTTAACTAAAAAATTTGCACTATACATTAGTTATATAGGTCCTAAAAAGTGCCTTGTGAACTATATGGTGCCAAATGTGCAATTCACATTGCAAAAAGTTCTAACCGGTCTCAAAATGTTTATTAGAGTCTAATAAGTAAATAATAAAAGTATAACAGTTAACCAATAAAAGGTTTGTCTGTTATCGTTAAAAGAACTTAACTAAAAAATTTCCACTATACATTAGTTATATAGGTCCTAAAAAGTGCTTTGTGAAATATATGGTGCCAAATGTGCAATTCACATTGCAAAAAGTTCTAACGGGTCTCAAAATGTTTATTAGAGTCTAATAAGTAAATAATAAAAGTATAACAGTTAACCAATAAAAGGTTTGTCTGTTATCGTTAAAAGAACTTAACTAAAAAATTTGCACTATACATTAGTTATATAGGTCCTAAAAAGTGCCTTGTGAACTATATAGTGCCAAATGTGCAATTCACATTGCAAAAAGTTCTAACGGGTCTCAAAATGTTTATTAGAGTCTAATAAGTAAATAATAAAAGTATAACAGTTAACCAATAAAAGGTTTGTCTGTTATCGTTAAAAGAACTTAACTAAAAAATTTGCACTATACATTAGTTATATAGGTCCTAAAAAGTGCCTTGTGAACTATATGGTGCCAAATGTGCAATTCACATTGCAAAAAGTTCTAACGGGTCTCAAAATGTTTATTAGAGTCTAATAAGTAAATAATAAAAGTATAACAGTTAACCAATAAAAGGTTTGTCTGTTATCGTTAAAAGAACTTAACTAAAAAATTTCCACTATACATTAGTTATATAGGTCCTAAAAAGTGCTTTGTGAAATATATGGTGCCAAATGTGCAATTCACATTGCAAAAAGTTCTAACGGGTCTCAAAATGTTTATTAGAGTCTAATAAGTAAATAATAAAAGTATAACAGTTAACCAATAAAAGGTTTGTCTGTTATCGTTAAAAGAACTTAACTAAAAAATTTGCACTATACATTAGTTATATAGGTCCTAAAAAGTGCCTTGTGAACTATATGGTGCCAAATGTGCAATTCACATTGCAAAAAGTTCTAACGAATCTCAAAATGTTTATTAGAGTCTAATAAGTAAATAATAAAAGTATAACAGTTAACCAATAAAAGGTTTGTCTGTTATCGTTAAAAGAACTTAACTAAAAAATTTGCACTATACATTAGTTATATAGGTCCTAAAAAGTGCCTTGTGAACTATATGGTGCCAAATGTGCAATTCACATTGCAAAAAGTTCTAACGGGTCTCAAAATGTTTATTAGAGTCTAATAAGTAAAAAATTAAAGTATAACAGTTAACCAATAAAAGGTTTGTCTGTTATCGTTAAAAGAACTTAACTAAAAAATTTGCACTATACATTAGTTATATAGGTCCTAAAAAGTGCCTTGTGAACTATATGGTGCCAAATGTGCAATTCACATTGCAAAAAGTTCTAACCGGTCTCAAAATGTTTATTAGAGTCTAATAAGTAAATAATAAAAGTATAACAGTTAACCAATAAAAGGTTTGTCTGTTATCGTTAAAAGAACTTAACTAAAAAATTTGCACTATACATTAGTTATATAGGTCCTAAAAAGTGCTTTGTGAACTATATGGTGCCAAATGTGCAATTTACATTGCAAAAAGTTCTAACCGGTCTCAAAATGTTTATTAGAGTCTAATAAGTAAATAATAAAAGTATAACAGTTAACCAATAAAAGGTTTGTCTGTTATCGTTAAAAGAACTTAACTAAAAAATTTGCACTATACATTAGTTATATAGGTCCTAAAAAGTGCCTTGTGAACTATATGGTGCCAAATGTGCAATTCACATTGCAAAAAGTTCTAACGGGTCTCAAAATGTTTATTAGAGTCTAATAAGTAAATAATAAAAGTATAACAGTTAACCAATAAAAGGTTTGTCTGTTATCGTTAAAAGAACTTAACTAAAAAATTTGCACTATACATTAGTTATATAGGTCCTAAAAAGTGCTTTGTGAAATATATGGTGCCAAATGTGCAATTCACATTGCAAAAAGTTCTAACGGGTCTCAAAATGTTTATTGGAGTCTAATAAGTAAATAATAAAAGTATAACAGTTAACCAATAAAAGGTTTGTCTGTTATCGTTAAAAGAACTTAACTAAAAAATTTGCACTATACATTAGTTATATAGGTCCTAAAAAGTGCTTTGTGAAATATATGGTGCCAAATGTGCAATTCACATTGCAAAAAGTTCTAACGGGTCTCAAAATGTTTATTAGAGTCTAATAAGTAAATAATAAAAGTATAACAGTTAACCAATAAAAGGTTTGTCTGTTATCGTTAAAAGAACTTAACTAAAAAATTTGCACTATACATTAGTTATATAGGTCCTAAAAAGTGCTTTGTGAAATATATGGTGCCAAATGTGCAATTCACATTGCAAAAAGTTCTAACGGGTCTCAAAATGTTTATTAGAGTCTAATAAGTAAATAATAAAAGTATAACAGTTAACCAATAAAAGGTTTGTCTGTTATCGTTAAAAGAACTTAACTAAAAAATTTGCACTATACATTAGTTATATAGGTCCTAAAAACTGCCTTGTGAACTATATGGTGCCAAATGTGCAATTCACATTGCAAAAAGTTCTAACGGGTCTCAAAATGTTTATTAGAGTCTAATAAGTAAATAATAAAAGTATAACAGTTAACCAATAAAAGGTTTGTCTGTTATCGTTAAAAGAACTTAACTAAAAAATTTGCACTATACATTAGTTATATAGGTCCTAAAAAGTGCTTTGTGAAATATATGGTGCCAAATGTGCAATTCACATTGCAAAAAGTTCTAACGGGTCTCAAAATGTTTATTAGAGTCTAATAAGTAAATAATAAAAGTATAACAGTTAACCAATAAAAGGTTTGTCTGTTATCGTTAAAAGAACTTAACTAAAAAATTTGCACTATACATTAGTTATATAGGTCCTAAAAAGTGCCTTGTGAACTATATAGTGCCAAATGTGCAATTCACATTGCAAAAAGTTCTAACGGGTCTCAAAATGTTTATTAGAGTCTAATAAGTAAATAATAAAAGTATAACAGTTAACCAATAAAAGGTTTGTCTGTTATCGTTAAAAGAACTTAACTAAAAAATTTGCACTATACATTAGTTATATAGGTCCTAAAAAGTGCTTTGTGAAATATATGGTGCCAAATGTGCAATTCACATTGCAAAAAGTTCTAACGGGTCTCAAAATGTTTATTACAGTCTAATAAGTAAATAATAAAAGTATAACAGTTAACCAATAAAAGGTTTGTCTGTTATCGTTAAAAGAACTTAACTAAAAAATTTGCACTATACATTAGTTATATAGGTCCTAAAAAGTGCCTTGTGAACTATATAGTGCCAAATGTGCAATTCACATTGCAAAAAGTTCTAACGGGTCTCAAAATGTTTATTAGAGTCTAATAAGTAAATAATAAAAGTATAACAGTTAACCAATAAAAGGTTTGTCTGTTATCGTTAAAAGAACTTAACTAAAAAATTTGCACTATACATTAGTTATATAGGTCCTAAAAAGTGCCTTGTGAACTATATGGTGCCAAATGTGCAATTCACATTGCAAAAAGTTCTAACGGGTCTCAAAATGTTTATTAGAGTCTAATAAGTAAATAATAAAAGTATAACAGTTAACCAATAAAAGGTTTGTCTGTTATCGTTAAAAGAACTTAACTAAAAAATCTGCACTATACATTAGTTATATAGGTCCTAAAAAGTGCCTTGTGAACTATATGGTGCCAAATGTGCAATTTACATTGCAAAAAGTTCTAACCGGTCTCAAAATGTTTATTAGAGTCTAATAAGTAAATAATAAAAGTATAACAGTTAACCAATAAAAGGTTTGTCTGTTATCGTTAAAAGAACTTAACTAAAAAATTTGCACTATACATTAGTTATATAGGTCCTAAAAAGTGCCTTGTGAACTATATGGTGCCAAATGTGCAATTCACATTGCAAAAAGTTCTAACGGGTCTCAAAATGTTTATTAGAGTCTAATAAGTAAATAATAAAAGTATAACAGTTAACCAATAAAAGGTTTGTCTGTTATCGTTAAAAGAACTTAACTAAAAAATTTGCACTATACATTAGTTATATAGGTCCTAAAAAGTGCTTTGTGAAATATATGGTGCCAAATGTGCAATTCACATTGCAAAAAGTTCTAACGGGTCTCAAAATGTTTATTGGAGTCTAATAAGTAAATAATAAAAGTATAACAGTTAACCAATAAAAGGTTTGTCTGTTATCGTTAAAAGAACTTAACTAAAAAATTTGCACTATACATTAGTTATATAGGTCCTAAAAAGTGCTTTGTGAAATATATGGTGCCAAATGTGCAATTCACATTGCAAAAAGTTCTAACGGGTCTCAAAATGTTTATTAGAGTCTAATAAGTAAATAATAAAAGTATAACAGTTAACCAATAAAAGGTTTGTCTGTTATCGTTAAAAGAACTTAACTAAAAAATTTGCACTATACATTAGTTATATAGGTCCTAAAAAGTGCTTTGTGAAATATATGGTGCCAAATGTGCAATTCACATTGCAAAAAGTTCTAACGGGTCTCAAAATGTTTATTAGAGTCTAATAAGTAAATAATAAAAGTATAACAGTTAACCAATAAAAGGTTTGTCTGTTATCGTTAAAAGAACTTAACTAAAAAATTTGCACTATACATTAGTTATATAGGTCCTAAAAAGTGCTTTGTGAAATATATGGTGCCAAATGTGCAATTCACATTGCAAAAAGTTTTAACGGGTCTCAAAATGTTTATTAGAGTCTAATAAGTAAATAATAAAAGTATAACAGTTAACCAATAAAAGGTTTGTCTGTTATCGTTAAAAGAACTTAACTAAAAAATCTGCACTATACATTAGTTATATAGGTCCTAAAAAGTGCCTTGTGAACTATATGGTGCCAAATGTGCAATTTACATTGCAAAAAGTTCTAACCGGTCTCAAAATGTTTATTAGAGTCTAATAAGTAAATAATAAAAGTATAACAGTTAACCAATAAAAGGTTTGTCTGTTATCGTTAAAAGAACTTAACTAAAAAATTTGCACTATACATTAGTTATATAGGTCCTAAAAAGTGCCTTGTGAACTATATGGTGCCAAATGTGCAATTCACATTGCAAAAAGTTCTAACGGGTCTCAAAATGTTTATTAGAGTCTAATAAGTAAATAATAAAAGTATAACAGTTAACCAATAAAAGGTTTGTCTGTTATCGTTAAAAGAACTTAACTAAAAAATTTGCACTATACATTAGTTATATAGGTCCTAAAAAGTGCTTTGTGAAATATATGGTGCCAAATGTGCAATTCACATTGCAAAAAGTTCTAACGGGTCTCAAAATGTTTATTGGAGTCTAATAAGTAAATAATAAAAGTATAACAGTTAACCAATAAAAGGTTTGTCTGTTATCGTTAAAAGAACTTAACTAAAAAATTTGCACTATACATTAGTTATATAGGTCCTAAAAAGTGCTTTGTGAAATATATGGTGCCAAATGTGCAATTCACATTGCAAAAAGTTCTAACGGGTCTCAAAATGTTTATTAGAGTCTAATAAGTAAATAATAAAAGTATAACAGTTAACCAATAAAAGGTTTGTCTGTTATCGTTAAAAGAACTTAACTAAAAAATTTGCACTATACATTAGTTATATAGGTCCTAAAAAGTGCTTTGTGAAATATATGGTGCCAAATGTGCAATTCACATTGCAAAAAGTTCTAACGGGTCTCAAAATGTTTATTGGAGTCTAATAAGTAAATAATAAAAGTATAACAGTTAACCAATAAAAGGTTTGTCTGTTATCGTTAAAAGAACTTAACTAAAAAATTTGCACTATACATTAGTTATATAGGTCCTAAAAAGTGCTTTGTGAAATATATGGTGCCAAATGTGCAATTCACATTGCAAAAAGTTCTAACGGGTCTCAAAATGTTTATTAGAGTCTAATAAGTAAATAATAAAAGTATAACAGTTAACCAATAAAAGGTTTGTCTGTTATCGTTAAAAGAACTTAACTAAAAAATTTGCACTATACATTAGTTATATAGGTCCTAAAAAGTGCCTTGTGAACTATATGGTGCCAAATGTGCAATTCACATTGCAAAAAGTTCTAACGAATCTCAAAATGTTTATTAGAGTCTAATAAGTAAATAATAAAAGTATAACAGTTAACCAATAAAAGGTTTGTCTGTTATCGTTAAAAGAACTTAACTAAAAAATTTGCACTATACATTAGTTATATAGGTCCTAAAAAGTGCCTTGTGAACTATATGGTGCCAAATGTGCAATTCACATTGCAAAAAGTTCTAACGGGTCTCAAAATGTTTATTAGAGTCTAATAAGTAAAAAATTAAAGTATAACAGTTAACCAATAAAAGGTTTGTCTGTTATCGTTAAAAGAACTTAACTAAAAAATTTGCACTATACATTAGTTATATAGGTCCTAAAAAGTGCCTTGTGAACTATATGGTGCCAAATGTGCAATTCACATTGCAAAAAGTTCTAACCGGTCTCAAAATGTTTATTAGAGTCTATTAAGTAAATAATAAAAGTATAACAGTTAACCAATAAAAGGTTTGTCTGTTATCGTTAAAAGAACTTAACTAAAAAATTTGCACTATACATTAGTTATATAGGTCCTAAAAAGTGCTTTGTGAAATATATGGTGCCAAATGTGCAATTCACATTGCAAAAAGTTCTAACGGGTCTCAAAATGTTTATTAGAGTCTAATAAGTAAATAATAAAAGTATAACAGTTAACCAATAAAAGGTTTGTCTGTTATCGTTAAAAGAACTTAACTAAAAAATTTGCACTATACATTAGTTATATAGGTCCTAAAAAGTGCCTTGTGAACTATATGGTGCCAAATGTGCAATTCACATTGCAAAAAGTTCTAACGAATCTCAAAATGTTTATTAGAGTCTAATAAGTAAATAATAAAAGTATAACAGTTAACCAATAAAAGGTTTGTCTGTTATCGTTAAAAGAACTTAACTAAAAAATTTGCACTATACATTAGTTATATAGGTCCTAAAAAGTGCCTTGTGAACTATATGGTGCCAAATGTGCAATTCACATTGCAAAAAGTTCTAACGGGTCTCAAAATGTTTATTAGAGTCTAATAAGTAAAAAATTAAAGTATAACAGTTAACCAATAAAAGGTTTGTCTGTTATCGTTAAAAGAACTTAACTAAAAAATTTGCACTATACATTAGTTATATAGGTCCTAAAAAGTGCCTTGTGAACTATATGGTGCCAAATGTGCAATTCACATTGCAAAAAGTTCTAACGGGTCTCAAAATGTTTATTAGAGTCTAATAAGTAAATAATAAAAGTATAACAGTTAACCAATAAAAGGTTTGTCTGTTATCGTTAAAAGAACTTAACTAAAAAATTTCCACTATACATTAGTTATATAGGTCCTAAAAAGTGCTTTGTGAAATATATGGTGCCAAATGTGCAATTCACATTGCAAAAAGTTCTAACGGGTCTCAAAATGTTTATTAGAGTCTAATAAGTAAATAATAAAAGTATAACAGTTAACCAATAAAAGGTTTGTCTGTTATCGTTAAAAGAACTTAACTAAAAAATTTGCACTATACATTAGTTATATAGGTCCTAAAAAGTGCCTTGTGAACTATATGGTGCCAAATGTGCAATTCACATTGCAAAAAGTTCTAACGGGTCTCAAAATGTTTATTAGAGTCTAATAAGTAAATAATAAAAGTATAACAGTTAACCAATAAAAGGTTTGTCTGTTATCGTTAAAAGAACTTAACTAAAAAATTTCCACTATACATTAGTTATATAGGTCCTAAAAAGTGCTTTGTGAAATATATGGTGCCAAATGTGCAATTCACATTGCAAAAAGTTCTAACGGGTCTCAAAATGTTTATTAGAGTCTAATAAGTAAATAATAAAAGTATAACAGTTAACCAATAAAAGGTTTGTCTGTTATCGTTAAAAGAACTTAACTAAAAAATCTGCACTATACATTAGTTATATAGGTCCTAAAAAGTGCCTTGTGAACTATATGGTGCCAAATGTGCAATTTACATTGCAAAAAGTTCTAACCGGTCTCAAAATGTTTATTAGAGTCTAATAAGTAAATAATAAAAGTATAACAGTTAACCAATAAAAGGTTTGTCTGTTATCGTTAAAAGAACTTAACTAAAAAATTTGCACTATACATTAGTTATATAGGTCCTAAAAAGTGCCTTGTGAACTATATGGTGCCAAATGTGCAATTCACATTGCAAAAAGTTCTAACGGGTCTCAAAATGTTTATTAGAGTCTAATAAGTAAATAATAAAAGTATAACAGTTAACCAATAAAAGGTTTGTCTGTTATCGTTAAAAGAACTTAACTAAAAAATTTGCACTATACATTAGTTATATAGGTCCTAAAAAGTGCTTTGTGAAATATATGGTGCCAAATGTGCAATTCACATTGCAAAAAGTTCTAACGGGTCTCAAAATGTTTATTGGAGTCTAATAAGTAAATAATAAAAGTATAACAGTTAACCAATAAAAGGTTTGTCTGTTATCGTTAAAAGAACTTAACTAAAAAATTTGCACTATACATTAGTTATATAGGTCCTAAAAAGTGCTTTGTGAAATATATGGTGCCAAATGTGCAATTCACATTGCAAAAAGTTCTAACGGGTCTCAAAATGTTTATTAGAGTCTAATAAGTAAATAATAAAAGTATAACAGTTAACCAATAAAAGGTTTGTCTGTTATCGTTAAAAGAACTTAACTAAAAAATTTGCACTATACATTAGTTATATAGGTCCTAAAAAGTGCCTTGTGAACTATATGGTGCCAAATGTGCAATTCACATTGCAAAAAGTTCTAACCGGTCTCAAAATGTTTATTAGAGTCTATTAAGTAAATAATAAAAGTATAACAGTTAACCAATAAAAGGTTTGTCTGTTATCGTTAAAAGAACTTAACTAAAAAATTTGCACTATACATTAGTTATATAGGTCCTAAAAAGTGCTTTGTGAAATATATGGTGCCAAATGTGCAATTCACATTGCAAAAAGTTCTAACGGGTCTCAAAATGTTTATTAGAGTCTAATAAGTAAATAATAAAAGTATAACAGTTAACCAATAAAAGGTTTGTCTGTTATCGTTAAAAGAACTTAACTAAAAAATTTCCACTATACATTAGTTATATAGGTCCTAAAAAGTGCTTTGTGAAATATATGGTGCCAAATGTGCAATTCACATTGCAAAAAGTTCTAACGGGTCTCAAAATGTTTATTAGAGTCTAATAAGTAAATAATAAAAGTATAACAGTTAACCAATAAAAGGTTTGTCTGTTATCGTTAAAAGAACTTAACTAAAAAATTTGCACTATACATTAGTTATATAGGTCCTAAAAAGTGCCTTGTGAACTATATGGTGCCAAATGTGCAATTCACATTGCAAAAAGTTCTAACGGGTCTCAAAATGTTTATTAGAGTCTAATAAGTAAATAATAAAAGTATAACAGTTAACCAATAAAAGGTTTGTCTGTTATCGTTAAAAGAACTTAACTAAAAAATCTGCACTATACATTAGTTATATAGGTCCTAAAAAGTGCCTTGTGAACTATATGGTGCCAAATGTGCAATTTACATTGCAAAAAGTTCTAACCGGTCTCAAAATGTTTATTAGAGTCTAATAAGTAAATAATAAAAGTATAACAGTTAACCAATAAAAGGTTTGTCTGTTATCGTTAAAAGAACTTAACTAAAAAATTTGCACTATACATTAGTTATATAGGTCCTAAAAAGTGCCTTGTGAACTATATGGTGCCAAATGTGCAATTCACATTGCAAAAAGTTCTAACGGGTCTCAAAATGTTTATTAGAGTCTAATAAGTAAATAATAAAAGTATAACAGTTAACCAATAAAAGGTTTGTCTGTTATCGTTAAAAGAACTTAACTAAAAAATTTGCACTATACATTAGTTATATAGGTCCTAAAAAGTGCTTTGTGAAATATATGGTGCCAAATGTGCAATTCACATTGCAAAAAGTTCTAACGGGTCTCAAAATGTTTATTAGAGTCTAATAAGTAAATAATAAAAGTATAACAGTTAACCAATAAAAGGTTTGTCTGTTATCGTTAAAAGAACTTAACTAAAAAATTTGCACTATACATTAGTTATATAGGTCCTAAAAAGTGCTTTGTGAAATATATGGTGCCAAATGTGCAATTCACATTGCAAAAAGTTCTAACGGGTCTCAAAATGTTTATTAGAGTCTAATAAGTAAATAATAAAAGTATAACAGTTAACCAATAAAAGGTTTGTCTGTTATCGTTAAAAGAACTTAACTAAAAAATTTGCACTATACATTAGTTATATAGGTCCTAAAAAGTGCTTTGTGAAATATATGGTGCCAAATGTGCAATTCACATTGCAAAAAGTTCTAACGGGTCTCAAAATGTTTATTAGAGTCTAATAAGTAAATAATAAAAGTATAACAGTTAACCAATAAAAGGTTTGTCTGTTATCGTTAAAAGAACTTAACTAAAAAATTTGCACTATACATTAGTTATATAGGTCCTAAAAAGTGCCTTGTGAACTATATGGTGCCAAATGTGCAATTCACATTGCAAAAAGTTCTAACGGGTCTCAAAATGTTTATTAGAGTCTAATAAGTAAATAATAAAAGTATAACAGTTAACCAATAAAAGGTTTGTCTGTTATCGTTAAAAGAACTTAACTAAAAAATTTGCACTATACATTAGTTATATAGGTCCTAAAAAGTGCTTTGTGAAATATATGGTGCCAAATGTGCAATTCACATTGCAAAAAGTTCTAACGGGTCTCAAAATGTTTATTAGAGTCTAATAAGTAAATAATAAAAGTATAACAGTTAACCAATAAAAGGTTTGTCTGTTATCGTTAAAAGAACTTAACTAAAAAATTTGCACTATACATTAGTTATATAGGTCCTAAAAAGTGCCTTGTGAACTATATAGTGCCAAATGTGCAATTCACATTGCAAAAAGTTCTAACGGGTCTCAAAATGTTTATTAGAGTCTAATAAGTAAATAATAAAAGTATAACAGTTAACCAATAAAAGGTTTGTCTGTTATCGTTAAAAGAACTTAACTAAAAAATTTGCACTATACATTAGTTATATAGGTCCTAAAAAGTGCTTTGTGAAATATATGGTGCCAAATGTGCAATTCACATTGCAAAAAGTTCTAACGGGTCTCAAAATGTTTATTAGAGTCTAATAAGTAAATAATAAAAGTATAACAGTTAACCAATAAAAGGTTTGTCTGTTATCGTTAAAAGCACTTAACTAAAAAATTTGCACTATACATTAGTTATATAGGTCCTAAAAAGTGCCTTGTGAACTATATGGTGCCAAATGTGCAATTCACATTGCAAAAAGTTCTAACGGGTCTCAAAATGTTTATTAGAGTCTAATAAGTAAATAATAAAAGTATAACAGTTAACCAATAAAAGGTTTGTCTGTTATCGTTAAAAGAACTTAACTAAAAAATTTGCACTATACATTAGTTATATAGGTCCTAAAAAGTGCCTTGTGAACTATATGGTGCCAAATGTGCAATTCACATTGCAAAAAGTTCTAACGGGTCTCAAAATGTTTATTAGAGTCTAATAAGTAAATAATAAAAGTATAACAGTTAACCAATAAAAGGTTTGTCTGTTATCGTTAAAAGAACTTAACTAAAAAATTTGCACTATACATTAGTTATATAGGTCCTAAAAAGTGCTTTGTGAAATATATGGTGCCAAATGTGCAATTCACATTGCAAAAAAGTTCTAACGGGTCTCAAAATGTTTATTGGAGTCTAATAAGTAAATAATAAAAGTATAACAGTTAACCAATAAAAGGTTTGTCTGTTATCGTTAAAAGAACTTAAATAAAAAATTTGCACTATACATTAGTTATATAGGTCCTAAAAAGTGCTTTGTGAAATATATGGTGCCAAATGTGCAATTCACATTGCAAAAAGTTCTAACGGGTCTCAAAATGTTTATTGGAGTCTAATAAGTAAATAATAAAAGTATAACAGTTAACCAATAAAAGGTTTGTCTGTTATCGTTAAAAGAACTTAACTAAAAAATTTGCACTATACATTAGTTATATAGGTCCTAAAAAGTGCTTTGTGAAATATATGGTGCCAAATGTGCAATTCACATTGCAAAAAGTTCTAACGGGTCTCAAAATGTTTATTAGAGTCTAATAAGTAAATAATAAAAGTATAACAGTTAACCAATAAAAGGTTTGTCTGTTATCGTTAAAAGAACTTAACTAAAAAATTTGCACTATACATTAGTTATATAGGTCCTAAAAAGTGCCTTGTGAACTATATGGTGCCAAATGTGCAATTCACATTGCAAAAAGTTCTAACGGGTCTCAAAATGTTTATTAGAGTCTAATAAGTAAATAATAAAAGTATAACAGTTAACCAATAAAAGGTTTGTCTGTTATCGTTAAAAGAACTTAAATAAAAAATTTGCACTATACATTAGTTATATAGGTCCTAAAAAGTGCTTTGTGAAATATATGGTGCCAAATGTGCAATTCACATTGCAAAAAGTTCTAACGGGTCTCAAAATGTTTATTAGAGTCTAATAAGTAAATAATAAAAGTATAACAGTTAACCAATAAAAGGTTTGTCTGTTATCGTTAAAAGAACTTAACTAAAAAATTTGCACTATACATTAGTTATATAGGTCCTAAAAAGTGCCTTGTGAACTATATAGTGCCAAATGTGCAATTCACATTGCAAAAAGTTCTAACGGGTCTCAAAATGTTTATTAGAGTCTAATAAGTAAATAATAAAAGTATAACAGTTAACCAATAAAAGGTTTGTCTGTTATCGTTAAAAGAACTTAACTCAAAAATTTGCACTATACATTAGTTATATAGGTCCTAAAAAGTGCTTTGTGAAATATATGGTGCCAAATGTGCAATTCACATTGCAAAAAGTTCTAACGTGTCTCAAAATGTTTATTAGAGTCTAATAAGTAAATAATAAAAGTATAACAGTTAACCAATAAAAGGTTTGTCTGTTATCGTTAAAAGAACTTAACTAAAAAATTTGCACTATACATTAGTTATATAGGTCCTAAAAAGTGCCTTGTGAACTATATAGTGCCAAATGTGCAATTCACATTGCAAAAAGTTCTAACGGGTCTCAAAATGTTTATTAGAGTCTAATAAGTAAATAATAAAAGTATAACAGTTAACCAATAAAAGGTTTGTCTGTTATCGTTAAAAGAACTTAACTAAAAAATTTCCACTATACATTAGTTATATAGGTCCTAAAAAGTGCTTTGTGAAATATATGGTGCCAAATGTGCAATTCACATTGCAAAAAGTTCTAACGGGTCTCAAAATGTTTATTAGAGTCTAATAAGTAAATAATAAAAGTATAACAGTTAACCAATAAAAGGTTTGTCTGTTATCGTTAAAAGAACTTAACTAAAAAATCTGCACTATACATTAGTTATATAGGTCCTAAAAAGTGCCTTGTGAACTATATGGTGCCAAATGTGCAATTTACATTGCAAAAAGTTCTAACCGGTCTCAAAATGTTTATTAGAGTCTAATAAGTAAATAATAAAAGTATAACAGTTAACCAATAAAAGGTTTGTCTGTTATCGTTAAAAGAACTTAACTAAAAAATTTCCACTATACATTAGTTATATAGGTCCTAAAAAGTGCTTTGTGAAATATATGTTGCCAAATGTGCAATTCACATTGCAAAAAGTTCTAACGGGTCTCAAAATGTTTATTAGAGTCTAATAAGTAAATAATAAAAGTATAACAGTTAACCAATAAAAGGTTTGTCTGTTATCGTTAAAAGAACTTAACTAAAAAATCTGCACTATACATTAGTTATATAGGTCCTAAAAAGTGCCTTGTGAACTATATGGTGCCAAATGTGCAATTTACATTGCAAAAAGTTCTAACCGGTCTCAAAATGTTTATTAGAGTCTAATAAGTAAATAATAAAAGTATAACAGTTAACCAATAAAAGGTTTGTCTGTTATCGTTAAAAAAACTTAACTAAAAAATTTGCACTATACATTAGTTATATAGGTCCTAAAAAGTGCTTTGTGAAATATATGGTGCCAAATGTGCAATTCACATTGCAAAAAGTTCTAACGGGTCTCAAAATGTTTATTAGAGTCTAATAAGTAAATAATAAAAGTATAACAGTTAACCAATAAAAGGTTTGTCTGTTATCGTTAAAAGAACTTAACTAAAAAATTTGCACTATACATTAGTTATATAGGTCCTAAAAAGTGCCTTGTGAACTATATAGTGCCAAATGTGCAATTCACATTGCAAAAAGTTCTAACGGGTCTCAAAATGTTTATTAGAGTCTAATAAGTAAATAATAAAAGTATAACAGTTAACCAATAAAAGGTTTGTCTGTTATCGTTAAAAGCACTTAACTAAAAAATTTGCACTATACATTAGTTATATAGGTCCTAAAAAGTGCCTTGTGAACTATATGGTGCCAAATGTGCAATTCACATTGCAAAAAGTTCTAACGGGTCTCAAAATGTTTATTAGAGTCTAATAAGTAAATAATAAAAGTATAACAGTTAACCAATAAAAGGTTTGTCTGTTATCGTTAAAAGAACTTAACTAAAAAATTTGCACTATACATTAGTTATATAGGTCCTAAAAAGTGCTTTGTGAAATATATGGTGCCAAATGTGCAATTCACATTGCAAAAAGTTCTAACGGGTCTCAAAATGTTTATTAGAGTCTAATAAGTAAATAATAAAAGTATAACAGTTAACCAATAAAAGGTTTGTCTGTTATCGTTAAAAGAACTTAACTAAAAAATTTGCACTATACATTAGTTATATAGGTCCTAAAAAGTGCTTTGTGAAATATATGGTGCCAAATGTGCAATTCACATTGCAAAAAGTTCTAACGGGTCTCAAAATGTTTATTAGAGTCTAATAAGTAAATAATAAAAGTATAACAGTTAACCAATAAAAGGTTTGTCTGTTATCGTTAAAAGAACTTAACTAAAAAATTTGCACTATACATTAGTTATATAGGTCCTAAAAAGTGCTTTGTGAAATATATGGTGCCAAATGTGCAATTCACATTGCAAAAAGTTCTAACGGGTCTCAAAATGTTTATTAGAGTCTAATAAGTAAATAATAAAAGTATAACAGTTAACCAATAAAAGGTTTGTCTGTTATCGTTAAAAGAACTTAACTAAAAAATTTGCACTATACATTAGTTATATAGGTCCTAAAAAGTGCCTTGTGAACTTTATAGTGCCAAATGTGCAATTCACATTGCAAAAAGTTCTAACGGGTCTCAAAATGTTTATTAGAGTCTAATAAGTAAATAATAAAAGTATAACAGTTAACCAATAAAAGGTTTGTCTGTTATCGTTAAAAGAACTTAACTAAAAAATTTCCACTATACATTAGTTATATAGGTCCTAAAAAGTGCTTTGTGAAATATATGGTGCCAAATGTGCAATTCACATTGCAAAAAGTTCTAACGGGTCTCAAAATGTTTATTAGAATCTAATAAGTAAATAATAAAAGTATAACAGTTAACCAATAAAAGGTTTGTCTGTTATCGTTAAAAGAACTTAACTAAAAAATCTGCACTATACATTAGTTATATAGGTCCTAAAAAGTGCCTTGTGAACTATATGGTGCCAAATGTGCAATTTACATTGCAAAAAGTTCTAACCGGTCTCAAAATGTTTATTAGTGTCTAATAAGTAAATAATAAAAGTATAACAGTTAACCAATAAAAGGTTTGTCTGTTATCGTTAAAAGAACTTAACTAAAAAATTTGCACTATACATTAGTTATATAGGTCCTAAAAAGTGCCTTGTGAACTATATGGTGCCAAATGTGCAATTCACATTGCAAAAAGTTCTAACGGGTCTCAAAATGTTTATTAGAGTCTAATAAGTAAATAATAAAAGTATAACAGTTAACCAATAAAAGGTTTGTCTGTTATCGTTAAAAGAACTTAAATAAAAAATTTGCACTATACATTAGTTATATAGGTCCTAAAAAGTGCTTTGTGAAATATATGGTGCCAAATGTGCAATTCACATTGCAAAAAGTTCTAACGGGTCTCAAAATGTTTATTAGAGTCTAATAAGTAAATAATAAAAGTATAACAGTTAACCAATAAAAGGTTTGTCTGTTATCGTTAAAAGAACTTAACTAAAAAATTTGCACTATACATTAGTTATATAGGTCCTAAAAAGTGCCTTGTGAACTATATAGTGCCAAATGTGCAATTCACATTGCAAAAAGTTCTAACGGGTCTCAAAATGTTTATTAGAGTCTAATAAGTAAATAATAAAAGTATAACAGTTAACCAATAAAAGGTTTGTCTGTTATCGTTAAAAGAACTTAACTAAAAAATTTGCACTATACATTAGTTATATAGGTCCTAAAAAGTGCTTTGTGAAATATATGGTGCCAAATGTGCAATTCACATTGCAAAAAGTTCTAACGTGTCTCAAAATGTTTATTAGAGTCTAATAAGTAAATAATAAAAGTATAACAGTTAACCAATAAAAGGTTTGTCTGTTATCGTTAAAAGAACTTAACTAAAAAATTTGCACTATACATTAGTTATATAGGTCCTAAAAAGTGCCTTGTGAACTATATAGTGCCAAATGTGCAATTCACATTGCAAAAAGTTCTAACGGGTCTCAAAATGTTTATTAGAGTCTAATAAGTAAATAATAAAAGTATAACAGTTAACCAATAAAAGGTTTGTCTGTTATCGTTAAAAGAACTTAACTAAAAAATTCGCACTATACATTAGTTATATAGGTCCTAAAAAGTGCCTTGTGAACTATATGGTGCCAAATGTGCAATTCACATTGCAAAAAGTTCTAACGGGTCTCAAAATGTTTATTAGAGTCTAATAAGTAAATAATAAAAGTATAACAGTTAACCAATAAAAGGTTTGTCTGTTATCGTTAAAAGAACTTAACTAAAAAATCTGCACTATACATTAGTTATATAGGTCCTAAAAAGTGCCTTGTGAACTATATGGTGCCAAATGTGCAATTTACATTGCAAAAAGTTCTAACCGGTCTCAAAATGTTTATTAGAGTCTAATAAGTAAATAATAAAAGTATAACAGTTAACCAATAAAAGGTTTGTCTGTTATCGTTAAAAAAACTTAACTAAAAAATTTGCACTATACATTAGTTATATAGGTCCTAAAAAGTGCTTTGTGAAATATATGGTGCCAAATGTGCAATTCACATTGCAAAAAGTTCTAACGGGTCTCAAAATGTTTATTAGAGTCTAATAAGTAAATAATAAAAGTATAACAGTTAACCAATAAAAGGTTTGTCTGTTATCGTTAAAAGAACTTAACTAAAAAATTTGCACTATACATTAGTTATATAGGTCCTAAAAAGTGCCTTGTGAACTATATAGTGCCAAATGTGCAATTCACATTGCAAAAAGTTCTAACGGGTCTCAAAATGTTTATTAGAGTCTAATAAGTAAATAATAAAAGTATAACAGTTAACCAATAAAAGGTTTGTCTGTTATCGTTAAAAGCACTTAACTAAAAAATTTGCACTATACATTAGTTATATAGGTCCTAAAAAGTGCCTTGTGAACTATATGGTGCCAAATGTGCAATTCACATTGCAAAAAGTTCTAACGGGTCTCAAAATGTTTATTAGAGTCTAATAAGTAAATAATAAAAGTATAACAGTTAACCAATAAAAGGTTTGTCTGTTATCGTTAAAAGAACTTAACTAAAAAATTTGCACTATACATTAGTTATATAGGTCCTAAAAAGTGCTTTGTGAAATATATGGTGCCAAATGTGCAATTCACATTGCAAAAAGTTCTAACGGGTCTCAAAATGTTTATTAGAGTCTAATAAGTAAATAATAAAAGTATAACAGTTAACCAATAAAAGGTTTGTCTGTTATCGTTAAAAGAACTTAACTAAAAAATTTGCACTATACATTAGTTATATAGGTCCTAAAAAGTGCTTTGTGAAATATATGGTGCCAAATGTGCAATTCACATTGCAAAAAGTTCTAACGGGTCTCAAAATGTTTATTAGAGTCTAATAAGTAAATAATAAAAGTATAACAGTTAACCAATAAAAGGTTTGTCTGTTATCGTTAAAAGAACTTAACTAAAAAATTTGCACTATACATTAGTTATATAGGTCCTAAAAAGTGCTTTGTGAAATATATGGTGCCAAATGTGCAATTCACATTGCAAAAAGTTCTAACGGGTCTCAAAATGTTTATTAGAGTCTAATAAGTAAATAATAAAAGTATAACAGTTAACCAATAAAAGGTTTGTCTGTTATCGTTAAAAGAACTTAACTAAAAAATTTGCACTATACATTAGTTATATAGGTCCTAAAAAGTGCCTTGTGAACTATATAGTGCCAAATGTGCAATTCACATTGCAAAAAGTTCTAACGGGTCTCAAAATGTTTATTAGAGTCTAATAAGTAAATAATAAAAGTATAACAGTTAACCAATAAAAGGTTTGTCTGTTATCGTTAAAAGAACTTAACTAAAAAATTTCCACTATACATTAGTTATATAGGTCCTAAAAAGTGCTTTGTGAAATATATGGTGCCAAATGTGCAATTCACATTGCAAAAAGTTCTAACGGGTCTCAAAATGTTTATTAGAGTCTAATAAGTAAATAATAAAAGTATAACAGTTAACCAATAAAAGGTTTGTCTGTTATCGTTAAAAGAACTTAACTAAAAAATCTGCACTATACATTAGTTATATAGGTCCTAAAAAGTGCCTTGTGAACTATATGGTGCCAAATGTGCAATTTACATTGCAAAAAGTTCTAACCGGTCTCAAAATGTTTATTAGTGTCTAATAAGTAAATAATAAAAGTATAACAGTTAACCAATAAAAGGTTTGTCTGTTATCGTTAAAAGAACTTAACTAAAAAATTTGCACTATACATTAGTTATATAGGTCCTAAAAAGTGCCTTGTGAACTATATGGTGCCAAATGTGCAATTCACATTGCAAAAAGTTCTAACGGGTCTCAAAATGTTTATTAGAGTCTAATAAGTAAATAATAAAAGTATAACAGTTAACCAATAAAAGGTTTGTCTGTTATCGTTAAAAGAACTTAACTAAAAAATTTGCACTATACATTAGTTATATAGGTCCTAAAAAGTGCTTTGTGAAATATATGGTGCCAAATGTGCAATTCACATTGCAAAAAGTTCTAACGGGTCTCAAAATGTTTATTGGAGTCTAATAAGTAAATAATAAAAGTATAACAGTTAACCAATAAAAGGTTTGTCTGTTATCGTTAAAAGAACTTAACTAAAAAATTTGCACTATACATTAGTTATATAGGTCCTAAAAAGTGCTTTGTGAAATATATGGTGCCAAATGTGTAATTCACATTGCAAAAAGTTCTAACGGGTCTCAAAATGTTTATTAGAGTCTAATAAGTAAATAATAAAAGTGTAACAGTTAACCAATAAAAGGTTTGTCTGTTATCGTTAAAAGAACTTAACTAAAAAATTTGCACTATACATTAGTTATATAGGTCCTAAAAAGTGCTTTGTGAAATATATGGTGCCAAATGTGCAATTCACATTGCAAAAAGTTCTAACGGATCTCAAAATGTTTATTGGAGTCTAATAAGTAAATAATAAAAGTATAACAGTTAACCAATAAAAGGTTTGTCTGTTATCGTTAAAAGAACTTAACTAAAAAATTTGCACTATACATTAGTTATATAGGTCCTAAAAAGTGCTTTGTGAAATATATGGTGCCAAATGTGCAATTCACATTGCAAAAAGTTCTAACGGGTCTCAAAATGTTTATTAGAGTCTAATAAGTAAATAATAAAAGTATAACAGTTAACCAATAAAAGGTTTGTCTGTTATCGTTAAAAGAACTTAACTAAAAAATTTGCACTATACATTAGTTATATAGGTCCTAAAAAGTGCTTTGTGAAATATATGGTGCCAAATGTGCAATTCACATTGCAAAAAGTTCTAACGGGTCTCAAAATGTTTATTGGAGTCTAATAAGTAAATAATAAAAGTATAACAGTTAACCAATAAAAGGTTTGTCTGTTATCGTTAAAAGAACTTAACTAAAAAATTTGCACTATACATTAGTTATATAGGTCCTAAAAAGTGCTTTGTGAAATATATGGTGCCAAATGTGCAATTCACATTGCAAAAAGTTCTAAAGGGTCTCAAAATGTTTATTAGAGTCTAATAAGTAAATAATAAAAGTATAACAGTTAACCAATAAAAGGTTTGTCTGTTATCGTTAAAAGAACTTAACTAAAAAATTTGCACTATACATTAGTTATATAGGTCCTAAAAAGTGCTTTGTGAAATATATGGTGCCAAATGTGCAATTCACATTGCAAAAAGTTCTAACGGGTCTCAAAATGTTTATTAGAGTCTAATAAGTAAATAATAAAAGTGTAACAGTTAACCAATAAAAGGTTTGTCTGTTATCGTTAAAAGAACTTAACTAAAAAATTTGCACTATACATTAGTTATATAGGTCCTAAAAAGTGCTTTGTGAAATATATGGTGCCAAATGTGCAATTCACATTGCAAAAAGTTCTAACGGATCTCAAAATGTTTATTGGAGTCTAATAAGTAAATAATAAAAGTATAACAGTTAACCAATAAAAGGTTTGTCTGTTATCGTTAAAAGAACTTAACTAAAAAATTTGCACTATACATTAGTTATATAGGTCCTAAAAAGTGCTTTGTGAAATATATGGTGCCAAATGTGCAATTCACATTGCAAAAAGTTCTAACGGGTCTCAAAATGTTTATTAGAGTCTAATAAGTAAATAATAAAAGTATAACAGTTAACCAATAAAAGGTTTGTCTGTTATCGTTAAAAGAACTTAACTAAAAAATTTGCACTATACATTAGTTATATAGGTCCTAAAAAGTGCTTTGTGAAATATATGGTGCCAAATGTGCAATTCACATTGCAAAAAGTTCTAACGGGTCTCAAAATGTTTATTGGAGTCTAATAAGTAAATAATAAAAGTATAACAGTTAACCAATAAAAGGTTTGTCTGTTATCGTTAAAAGAACTTAACTAAAAAATTTGCACTATACATTAGTTATATAGGTCCTAAAAAGTGCTTTGTGAAATATATGGTGCCAAATGTGCAATTCACATTGCAAAAAGTTCTAAAGGGTCTCAAAATGTTTATTAGAGTCTAATAAGTAAATAATAAAAGTATAACAGTTAACCAATAAAAGGTTTGTCTGTTATCGTTAAAAGAACTTAACTAAAAAATTTGCACTATACATTAGTTATATAGGTCCTAAAAAGTGCTTTGTGAAATATATGGTGCCAAATGTGCAATTCACATTGCAAAAAGTTCTAACGGGTCTCAAAATGTTTATTAGAGTCTAATAAGTAAATAATAAAAGTATAACAGTTAACCAATAAAAGGTTTGTCTGTTATCGTTAAAAGAACTTAACTAAAAAATTTGCACTATACATTAGTTATATAGGTCCTAAAAAGTGCTTTGTGAAATATATGGTGCCAAATGTGCAATTCACATTGCAAAAAGTTCTAACGGGTCTCAAAATGTTTATTAGAGTCTAATAAGTAAATAATAAAAGTATAACAGTTAACCAATAAAAGGTTTGTCTGTTATCGTTAAAAGAACTTAACTAAAAAATTTGCACTATACATTAGTTATATAGGTCCTAAAAAGTGCCTTGTGAACTATATAGTGCCAAATGTGCAATTCACATTGCAAAAAGTTCTAACGGGTCTCAAAATGTTTATTAGAGTCTAATAAGTAAATAATAAAAGTATAACAGTTAACCAATAAAAGGTTTGTCTGTTATCGTTAAAAGAACTTAACTAAAAAATTTGCACTATACATTAGTTATATAGGTCCTAAAAAGTGCTTTGTGAAATATATGGTGCCAAATGTGCAATTCACATTGCAAAAAGTTCTAACGGGTCTCAAAATGTTTATTAGAGTCTAATAAGTAAATAATAAAAGTATAACAGTTAACCAATAAAAGGTTTGTCTGTTATCGTTAAAAGAACTTAACTAAAAAATTTGCACTATACATTAGTTATATAGGTCCTAAAAAGTGCCTTGTGAACTATATAATGCCAAATGTGCAATTCACATTGCAAAAAGTTCTAACGGGTCTCAAAATGTTTATTAGAGTCTAATAAGTAAATAATAAAAGTATAACAGTTAACCAATAAAAGGTTTGTCTGTTATCGTTAAAAGAACTTAACTAAAAAATTTGCACTATACATTAGTTATATAGGTCCTAAAAAGTGCCTTGTGAACTATATGGTGCCAAATGTGCAATTCACATTGCAAAAAGTTCTAACGGGTCTCAAAATGTTTATTAGAGTCTAATAAGTAAATAATAAAAGTATAACAGTTAACTAATAAAAGGTTTGTCTGTTATCGTTAAAAGAACTTAACTAAAAAATTTCCACTATACATTAGTTATATAGGTCCTAAAAAGTGCTTTGTGAAATATATGGTGCCAAATGTGCAATTCACATTGCAAAAAGTTCTAACGGGTCTCAAAATGTTTATTAGAGTCTAATAAGTAAATAATAAAAGTATAACAGTTAACCAATAAAAGGTTTGTCTGTTATCGTTAAAAGAACTTAACTAAAAAATCTGCACTATACATTAGTTATATAGGTCCTAAAAAGTGCCTTGTGAACTATATGGTGCCAAATGTGCAATTGACATTGCAAAAAGTTCTAACCGGTCTCAAAATGTTTATTAGAGTCTAATAAGTAAATAATAAAAGTATAACAGTTAACCAATAAAAGGTTTGTCTGTTATCGTTAAAAGAACTTAACTAAAAAATTTGCACTATACATTAGTTATATAGGTCCTAAAAAGTGCTTTGTGAAATATATGGTGCCAAATGTGCAATTCACATTGCAAAAAGTTCTAACGGGTCTCAAAATGTTTATTAGAGTCTAATAAGTAAATAATAAAAGTATAACAGTTAACCAATAAAAGGTTTGTCTGTTATCGTTAAAAGAACTTAACTAAAAAATTTGCACTATACATTAGTTATATAGGTCCTAAAAAGTGCCTTGTGAACTATATGGTGCCAAATGTGCAATTCACATTGCAAAAAGTTCTAACGGGTCTCAAAATGTTTATTAGAGTCTAATAAGTAAATAATAAAAGTATAACAGTTAACCAATAAAAGGTTTGTCTGTTATCGTTAAAAGAACTTAACTAAAAAATTTGCACTATACATTAGTTATATAGGTCCTAAAAAGTGCTTTGTGAAATATATGGTGCCAAATGTGCAATTCACATTGCAAAAAGTTCTAACGGGTCTCAAAATGTTTATTGGAGTCTAATAAGTAAATAATAAAAGTATAACAGTTAACCAATAAAAGGTTTGTCTGTTATCGTTAAAAGAACTTAACTAAAAAATTTGCACTATACATTAGTTATATAGGTCCTAAAAAGTGCTTTGTGAAATATATGGTGCCAAATGTGCAATTCACATTGCAAAAAGTTCTAACGGGTCTCAAAATGTTTATTAGAGTCTAATAAGTAAATAATAAAAGTATAACAGTTAACCAATAAAAGGTTTCTCTGTTATCGTTAAAAGAACTTAACTAAAAAATTTGCACTATACATTAGTTATATAGGTCCTAAAAAGTGCTTTGTGAAATATATGGTGCCAAATGTGCAATTCACATTGCAAAAAGTTCTAACGGGTCTCAAAATGTTTATTAGAGTCTAATAAGTAAATAATAAAAGTATAACAGTTAACCAATAAAAGGTTTGTCTGTTATCGTTAAAAGAACTTAACTAAAAAATTTGCACTATACATTAGTTATATAGGTCCTAAAAAGTGCCTTGTGAACTATATGGTGCCAAATGTGCAATTCACATTGCAAAAAGTTCTAACGGGTCTCAAAATGTTTATTAGAGTCTAATAAGTAAATAATAAAAGTATAACAGTTAACCAATAAAAGGTTTGTCTGTTATCGTTAAAAGAACTTAACTAAAAAATTTGCACTATACATTAGTTATATAGGTCCTAAAAAGTGCTTTGTGAAATATATGGTGCCAAATGTGCAATTCACATTGCAAAAAGTTCTAACGGGTCTCAAAATGTTTATTAGAGTCTAATAAGTAAATAATAAAAGTATAACAGTTAACCAATAAAAGGTTTGTCTGTTATCGTTAAAAGAACTTAACTAAAAAATTTGCACTATACATTAGTTATATAGGTCCTAAAAAGTGCCTTGTGAACTATATAGTGCCAAATGTGCAATTCACATTGCAAAAAGTTCTAACGGGTCTCAAAATGTTTATTAGAGTCTAATAAGTAAATAATAAAAGTATAACAGTTAACCAATAAAAGGTTTGTCTGTTATCGTTAAAAGAACTTAACTAAAAAATTTGCACTATACATTAGTTATATAGGTCCTAAAAAGTGCCTTGTGAAATATATGGTGCCAAATGTGCAATTCACATTGCAAAAAGTTCTAACGTGTCTCAAAATGTTTATTAGAGTCTAATAAGTAAATAATAAAAGTATAACAGTTAACCAATAAAAGGTTTGTCTGTTATCGTTAAAAGAACTTAACTAAAAAATTTGCACTATACATTAGTTATATAGGTCCTAAAAAGTGCCTTGTGAACTATATAGTGCCAAATGTGCAATTCACATTGCAAAAAGTTCTAACGGGTCTCAAAATGTTTATTAGAGTCTAATAAGTAAATAATAAAAGTATAACAGTTAACCAATAAAAGGTTTGTCTGTTATCGTTAAAAGAACTTAACTAAAAAATTTGCACTATACATTAGTTATATAGGTCCTAAAAAGTGCCTTGTGAACTATATGGTGCCAAATGTGCAATTCACATTGCAAAAAGTTCTAACGGGTCTCAAAATGTTTATTAGAGTCTAATAAGTAAATAATAAAAGTATAACAGTTAACCAATAAAAGGTTTGTCTGTTATCGTTAAAAGAACTTAACTAAAAAATTTCCACTATACATTAGTTATATAGGTCCTAAAAAGTGCTTTGTGAAATATATGGTGCCAAATGTGCAATTCACATTGCAAAAAGTTCTAACGGGTCTCAAAATGTTTATTAGAGTCTAATAAGTAAATAATAAAAGTATAACAGTTAACCAATAAAAGGTTTGTCTGTTATCGTTAAAAGAACTTAACTAAAAAATCTGCACTATACATTAGTTATATAGGTCCTAAAAAGTGCCTTGTGAACTATATGGTGCCAAATGTGCAATTTACATTGCAAAAAGTTCTAACCGGTCTCAAAATGTTTATTAGAGTCTAATAAGTAAATAATAAAAGTATAACAGTTAACCAATAAAAGGTTTGTCTGTTATCGTTAAAAGAACTTAACTAAAAAATTTGCACTATACATTAGTTATATAGGTCCTAAAAAGTGCCTTGTGAACTATATGGTGCCAAATGTGCAATTCACATTGCAAAAAGTTCTAACGGGTCTCAAAATGTTTATTAGAGTCTAATAAGTAAATAATAAAAGTATAACAGTTAACCAATAAAAGGTTTGTCTGTTATCGTTAAAAGAACTTAACTAAAAAATTTGCACTATACATTAGTTATATAGGTCCTAAAAAGTGCTTTGTGAAATATATGGTGCCAAATGTGCAATTCACATTGCAAAAAGTTCTAACGGGTCTCAAAATGTTTATTGGAGTCTAATAAGTAAATAATAAAAGTATAACAGTTAACCAATAAAAGGTTTGTCTGTTATCGTTAAAAGAACTTAACTAAAAAATTTGCACTATACATTAGTTATATAGGTCCTAAAAAGTGCCTTGTGAACTATATGGTGCCAAATGTGCAATTCACATTGCAAAAAGTTCTAACGGGTCTCAAAATGTTTATTAGAGTCTAATAAGTAAATAATAAAAGTATAACAGTTAACCAATAAAAGGTTTGTCTGTTATCGTTAAAAGAACTTAACTAAAAAATTTCCACCATACATTAGTTATATAGGTCCTAAAAAGTGCTTTGTGAAATATATGGTGCCAAATGTGCAATTCACATTGCAAAAAGTTCTAACGGGTCTCAAAATGTTTATTAGAGTCTAATAAGTAAATAATAAAAGTATAACAGTTAACCAATAAAAGGTTTGTCTGTTATCGTTAAAAGAACTTAACTAAAAAATTTGCACTATACATTAGTTATATAGGTCCTAAAAAGTGCCTTGTGAACTATATGGTGCCAAATGTGCAATTGACATTGCAAAAAGTTCTAACCGGTCTCAAAATGTTTATTAGAGTCTAATAAGTAAATAATAAAAGTATAACAGTTAACCAATAAAAGGTTTGTCTGTTATCGTTAAAAGAACTTAACTAAAAAATTTGCACTATACATTAGTTATATAGGTCCTAAAAAGTGCCTTGTGAACTATATGGTGCCAAATGTGCAATTCACATTGCAAAAAGTTCTAACGGGTCTCAAAATGTTTATTAGAGTCTAATAAGTAAATAATAAAAGTATAACAGTTAACCAATAAAAGGTTTGTCTGTTATCGTTAAAAGAACTTAACTAAAAAATTTGCACTATACATTAGTTATATAGGTCCTAAAAAGTGCTTTGTGAAATATATGGTGCCAAATGTGCAATTCACATTGCAAAAAGTTCTAACGGGTCTCAAAATGTTTATTGGAGTCTAATAAGTAAATAATAAAAGTATAACAGTTAACCAATAAAAGGTTTGTCTGTTATCGTTAAAAGAACTTAACTAAAAAATTTGCACTATACATTAGTTATATAGGTCCTAAAAAGTGCTTTGTGAAATATATGGTGCCAAATGTGCAATTCACATTGCAAAAAGTTCTAACGGGTCTCAAAATGTTTATTAGAGTCTAATAAGTAAATAATAAAAGTATAACAGTTAACCAATAAAAGGTTTGTCTGTTATCGTTAAAAGAACTTAACTAAAAAATTTGCACTATACATTAGTTATATAGGTCCTAAAAAGTGCCTTGTGAACTATATGGTGCCAAATGTGCAATTCACATTGCAAAAAGTTCTAACGGGTCTCAAAATGTTTATTAGAGTCTAATAAGTAAATAATAAAAGTATAACAGTTAACCAATAAAAGGTTTGTCTGTTATCGTTAAAAGAACTTAACTAAAAAATTTCCACTATACATTAGTTATATAGGTCCTAAAAAGTGCTTTGTGAAATATATGGTGCCAAATGTGCAATTCACATTGCAAAAAGTTCTAACGGGTCTCAAAATGTTTATTAGAGTCTAATAAGTAAATAATAAAAGTATAACAGTTAACCAATAAAAGGTTTGTCTGTTATCGTTAAAAGAACTTAACTAAAAAATCTGCACTATACATTAGTTATATAGGTCCTAAAAAGTGCCTTGTGAACTATATGGTGCCAAATGTGCAATTTACATTGCAAAAAGTTCTAACCGGTCTCAAAATGTTTATTAGAGTCTAATAAGTAAATAATAAAAGTATAACAGTTAACCAATAAAAGGTTTGTCTGTTATCGTTAAAAGAACTTAACTAAAAAATTTGCACTATACATTAGTTATATAGGTCCTAAAAAGTGCCTTGTGAACTATATGGTGCCAAATGTGCAATTCACATTGCAAAAAGTTCTAACGGGTCTCAAAATGTTTATTAGAGTCTAATAAGTAAATAATAAAAGTATAACAGTTAACCAATAAAAGGTTTGTCTGTTATCGTTAAAAGAACTTAACTAAAAAATTTGCACTATACATTAGTTATATAGGTCCTAAAAAGTGCTTTGTGAAATATATGGTGCCAAATGTGCAATTCACATTGCAAAAAGTTCTAACGGGTCTCAAAATGTTTATTGGAGTCTAATAAGTAAATAATAAAAGTATAACAGTTAACCAATAAAAGGTTTGTCTGTTATCGTTAAAAGAACTTAACTAAAAAATTTGCACTATACATTAGTTATATAGGTCCTAAAAAGTGCTTTGTGAAATATATGGTGCCAAATGTGCAATTCACATTGCAAAAAGTTCTAACGGGTCTCAAAATGTTTATTGGAGTCTAATAAGTAAATAATAAAAGTATAACAGTTAACCAATAAAAGGTTTGTCTGTTATCGTTAAAAGAACTTAACTAAAAAATTTGCACTATACATTAGTTATATAGGTCCTAAAAAGTGCTTTGTGAAATATATGGTGCCAAATGTGCAATTCACATTGCAAAAAGTTCTAACGGGTCTCAAAATGTTTATTAGAGTCTAATAAGTAAATAATAAAAGTATAACAGTTAACCAATAAAAGGTTTGTCTGTTATCGTTAAAAGAACTTAACTAAAAAATTTCCACTATACATTAGTTATATAGGTCCTAAAAAGTGCTTTGTGAAATATATGGTGCCAAATGTGCAATTCACATTGCAAAAAGTTCTAACGGGTCTCAAAATGTTTATTAGAGTCTAATAAGTAAATAATAAAAGTATAACAGTTAACCAATAAAAGGTTTGTCTGTTATCGTTAAAAGAACTTAACTAAAAAATCTGCACTATACATTAGTTATATAGGTCCTAAAAAGTGCCTTGTGAACTATATGGTGCCAAATGTGCAATTGACATTGCAAAAAGTTCTAACCGGTCTCAAAATGTTTATTAGAGTCTAATAAGTAAATAATAAAAGTATAACAGTTAACCAATAAAAGGTTTGTCTGTTATCGTTAAAAGAACTTAACTAAAAAATTTGCACTATACATTAGTTATATAGGTCCTAAAAAGTGCCTTGTGAACTATATGGTGCCAAATGTGCAATTCACATTGCAAAAAGTTCTAACGGGTCTCAAAATGTTTATTAGAGTCTAATAAGTAAATAATAAAAGTATAACAGTTAACCAATAAAAGGTTTGTCTGTTATCGTTAAAAGAACTTAACTAAAAAATTTGCACTATACATTAGTTATATAGGTCCTAAAAAGTGCTTTGTGAAATATATGGTGCCAAATGTGCAATTCACATTGCAAAAAGTTCTAACGGGTCTCAAAATGTTTATTGGAGTCTAATAAGTAAATAATAAAAGTATAACAGTTAACCAATAAAAGGTTTGTCTGTTATCGTTAAAAGAACTTAACTAAAAAATTTGCACTATACATTAGTTATATAGGTCCTAAAAAGTGCTTTGTGAAATATATGGTGCCAAATGTGCAATTCACATTGCAAAAAGTTCTAACGGGTCTCAAAATGTTTATTAGAGTCTAATAAGTAAATAATAAAAGTATAACAGTTAACCAATAAAAGGTTTGTCTGTTATCGTTAAAAGAACTTAACTAAAAAATTTGCACTATACATTAGTTATATAGGTCCTAAAAAGTGCCTTGTGAACTATATGGTGCCAAATGTGCAATTCACATTGCAAAAAGTTCTAACGGGTCTCAAAATGTTTATTAGAGTCTAATAAGTAAATAATAAAAGTATAACAGTTAACCAATAAAAGGTTTGTCTGTTATCGTTAAAAGAACTTAACTAAAAAATTTCCACTATACATTAGTTATATAGGTCCTAAAAAGTGCTTTGTGAAATATATGGTGCCAAATGTGCAATTCACATTGCAAAAAGTTCTAACGGGTCTCAAAATGTTTATTAGAGTCTAATAAGTAAATAATAAAAGTATAACAGTTAACCAATAAAAGGTTTGTCTGTTATCGTTAAAAGAACTTAACTAAAAAATCTGCACTATACATTAGTTATATAGGTCCTAAAAAGTGCCTTGTGAACTATATGGTGCCAAATGTGCAATTTACATTGCAAAAAGTTCTAACCGGTCTCAAAATGTTTATTAGAGTCTAATAAGTAAATAATAAAAGTATAACAGTTAACCAATAAAAGGTTTGTCTGTTATCGTTAAAAGAACTTAACTAAAAAATTTGCACTATACATTAGTTATATAGGTCCTAAAAAGTGCCTTGTGAACTATATGGTGCCAAATGTGCAATTCACATTGCAAAAAGTTCTAACGGGTCTCAAAATGTTTATTAGAGTCTAATAAGTAAATAATTAAAGTATAACAGTTAACCAATAAAAGGTTTGTCTGTTATCGTTAAAAGAACTTAACTAAAAAATTTGCACTATACATTAGTTATATAGGTCCTAAAAAGTGCTTTGTGAAATATATGGTGCCAAATGTGCAATTCACATTGCAAAAAGTTCTAACGGGTCTCAAAATGTTTATTAGAGTCTAATAAGTAAATAATAAAAGTATAACAGTTAACCAATAAAAGGTTTGTCTGTTATCGTTAAAAGAACTTAACTAAAAAATTTGCTCTAAACATTAGTTATATAGGTCCTAAAAAGTGCCTTGTGAACTATATGGTGCCAAATGTGCAATTCATATTGCAAAAAGTTCTAACGGGTCTCAAAATGTTTATTAGAGTCTAATAAGTAAATAATAAAAGTATAACAGTTAACCAATAAAAGGTTTGTCTGTTATCGTTAAAAGAACTTAACTAAAAAATTTGCACTATACATTAGTTATATAGGTCCTAAAAAGTGCCTTGTGAACTATATGGTGCCAAATGTGCAATTCACATTGCAAAAAGTTCTAACGGGTCTCAAAATGTTTATTAGAGTCTAATAAGTAAATAATAAAAGTATAACAGTTAACCAATAAAAGGTTTGTCTGTTATCGTTAAAAGAACTTAACTAAAAAATTTGCACTATACATTAGTTATATAGGTCCTAAAAAGTGCTTTGTGAAATATATGGTGCCAAATGTGCAATTCACATTGCAAAAAGTTCTAACGGGTCTCAAAATGTTTATTGGAGTCTAATAAGTAAATAATAAAAGTATAACAGTTAACCAATAAAAGGTTTGTCTGTTATCGTTAAAAGAACTTAACTAAAAAATTTGCACTATACATTAGTTATATAGGTCCTAAAAAGTGCTTTGTGAAATATATGGTGCCAAATGTGCAATTCACATTGCAAAAAGTTCTAACGGGTCTCAAAATGTTTATTAGAGTCTAATAAGTAAATAATAAAAGTATAACAGTTAACCAATAAAAGGTTTGTCTGTTATCGTTAAAAGAACTTAACTAAAAAATTTGCACTATACATTAGTTATATAGGTCCTAAAAAGTGCCTTGTGAACTATATGGTGCCAAATGTGCAATTCACATTGCAAAAAGTTCTAACGGGTCTCAAAATGTTTATTAGAGTCTAATAAGTAAATAATAAAAGTATAACAGTTAACCAATAAAAGGTTTGTCTGTTATCGTTAAAAGAACTTAACTAAAAAATTTGCACTATACATTAGTTATATAGGTCCTAAAAAGTGCTTTGTGAAATATATGGTGCCAAATGTGCAATTCACATTGCAAAAAGTTCTAACGGGTCTCAAAATGTTTATTAGAGTCTAATAAGTAAATAATAAAAAAAATAACAGTTAACCAATAAAAGGTTTGTCTGTTATCGTTAAAAGAACTTAACTAAAAAATTTGCACTATACATTAGTTATATAGGTCCTAAAAAGTGCCTTGTGAACTATATGGTGCCAAATGTGCAATTCACATTGCAAAAAGTTCTAACGGGTCTCAAAATGTTTATTAGAGTCTAATAAGTAAATAATAAAAGTATAACAGTTAACCAATAAAAGGTTTGTCTGTTATCGTTAAAAGAACTTAACTAAAAAATTTGCACTATACATTAGTTATATAGGTCCTAAAAAGTGCTTTGTGAAATATATGGTGCCAAATGTGCAATTCACATTGCAAAAAGTTCTAACGGGTCTCAAAATGTTTATTAGAGTCTAATAAGTAAATAATAAAAGTATAACAGTTAACCAATAAAAGGTTTGTCTGTTATCGTTAAAAGCACTTAACTAAAAAATTTGCACTATACATTAGTTATAAAGGTCCTAAAAAGTGCCTTGTGAACTATATGGTGCCAAATGTGCAATTCACATTGCAAAAAGTTCTAACGGGTCTCAAAATGTTTATTAGAGTCTAATAAGTAAATAATAAAAGTATAACAGTTAACCAATAAAAGGTTTGTCTGTTATCGTTAAAAGAACTTAACTAAAAAATTTGCACTATACATTAGTTATATAGGTCCTAAAAAGTGCCTTGTGAACTATATGGTGCCAAATGTGCAATTCACATTGCAAAAAGTTCTAACGGGTCTCAAAATGTTTATTAGAGTCTAATAAGTAAATAATAAAAGTATAACAGTTAACCAATAAAAGGTTTGTCTGTTATCGTTAAAAGAACTTAACTAAAAAATTTGCACTATACATTAGTTATATAGGTCCTAAAAAGTGCTTTGTGAAATATATGGTGCCAAATGTGCAATTCACATTGCAAAAAGTTCTAACGGGTCTCAAAATGTTTATTGGAGTCTAATAAGTAAATAATAAAAGTATAACAGTTAACCAATAAAAGGTTTGTCTGTTATCGTTAAAAGAACTTAACTAAAAAATTTGCACTATACATTAGTTATATAGGTCCTAAAAAGTGCTTTGTGAAATATATGGTGCCAAATGTGCAATTCACATTGCAAAAAGTTCTAACGGGTCTCAAAATGTTTATTAGAGTCTAATAAGTAAATAATAAAAGTATAACAGTTAACCAATAAAAGGTTTGTCTGTTATCGTTAAAAGAACTTAACTAAAAAATTTGCACTATACATTAGTTATATAGGTCCTAAAAAGTGCCTTGTGAACTATATGGTGCCAAATGTGCAATTCACATTGCAAAAAGTTCTAACGGGTCTCAAAATGTTTATTAGAGTCTAATAAGTAAATAATAAAAGTATAACAGTTAACCAATAAAAGGTTTGTCTGTTATCGTTAAAAGAACTTAACTAAAAAATTTGCACTATACATTAGTTATATAGGTCCTAAAAAGTGCTTTGTGAAATATATGGTGCCAAATGTGCAATTCACATTGCAAAAAGTTCTAACGGGTCTCAAAATGTTTATTAGAGTCTAATAAGTAAATAATAAAAAAAATAACAGTTAACCAATAAAAGGTTTGTCTGTTATCGTTAAAAGAACTTAACTAAAAAATTTGCACTATACATTAGTTATATAGGTCCTAAAAAGTGCCTTGTGAACTATATGGTGCCAAATGTGCAATTCACATTGCAAAAAGTTCTAACGGGTCTCAAAATGTTTATTAGAGTCTAATAAGTAAATAATAAAAGTATAACAGTTAACCAATAAAAGGTTTGTCTGTTATCGTTAAAAGAACTTAACTAAAAAATTTGCACTATACATTAGTTATATAGGTCCTAAAAAGTGCTTTGTGAAATATATGGTGCCAAATGTGCAATTCACATTGCAAAAAGTTCTAACGGGTCTCAAAATGTTTATTAGAGTCTAATAAGTAAATAATAAAAGTATAACAGTTAACCAATAAAAGGTTTGTCTGTTATCGTTAAAAGCACTTAACTAAAAAATTTGCACTATACATTAGTTATAAAGGTCCTAAAAAGTGCCTTGTGAACTATATGGTGCCAAATGTGCAATTCACATTGCAAAAAGTTCTAACGGGTCTCAAAATGTTTATTAGAGTCTAATAAGTAAATAATAAAAGTATAACAGTTAACCAATAAAAGGTTTGTCTGTTATCGTTAAAAGCACTTAACTAAAAAATTTGCACTATACATTAGTTATATAGGTCCTAAAAAGTGCTTTGTGAAATATATGGTGCCAAATGTGCAATTCACATTGCAAAAAGTTCTAACGAGTCTCAAAATGTTTATTGGAGTCTAATAAGTAAATAATAAAAGTATAACAGTTAACCAATAAAAGGTTTGTCTGTTATCGTTAAAAGAACTTAACTAAAAAATTTGCACTATACATTAGTTATATAGGTCCTAAAAAGTGCTTTGTGAAATATATGGTGCCAAATGTGCAATTCACATTGCAAAAAGTTCTAACGGGTCTCAAAATGTTTATTAGAGTCTAATAAGTAAATAATAAAAGTATAACAGTTAACCAATAAAAGGTTTGTCTGTTATCGTTAAAAGAACTTAACTAAAAAATTTGCACTATACATTAGTTATATAGGTCCTAAAAAGTGCCTTGTGAACTATATGGTGCCAAATGTGCAATTCACATTGCAAAAAGTTCTAACGGGTCTCAAAATGTTTATTAGAGTCTAATAAGTAAATAATAAAAGTATAACAGTTAACCAATAAAAGGTTTGTCTGTTATCGTTAAAAGAACTTAACTAAAAAATTTGCACTATACATTAGTTATATAGGTCCTAAAAAGTGCTTTGTGAAATATATGGTGCCAAATGTGCAATTCACATTGCAAAAAGTTCTAACGGGTCTCAAAATGTTTATTAGAGTCTAATAAGTAAATAATAAAAGTATAACAGTTAACCAATAAAAGGTTTGTCTGTTATCGTTAAAAGAACTTAACTAAAAAATTTGCTCTAAACATTAGTTATATAGGTCCTAAAAAGTGCCTTGTGAACTATATGGTGCCAAATGTGCAATTCATATTGCAAAAAGTTCTAACGGGTCTCAAAATGTTTATTAGAGTCTAATAAGTAAATAATAAAAGTATAACAGTTAACCAATAAAAGGTTTGTCTGTTATCGTTAAAAGAACT
This sequence comes from Clavelina lepadiformis, assembly GCF_947623445.1. Classification (NCBI taxonomy): domain Eukaryota; kingdom Metazoa; phylum Chordata; class Ascidiacea; order Aplousobranchia; family Clavelinidae; genus Clavelina; species Clavelina lepadiformis. The sequence continues at coordinate 9,407,201 of NC_135247.1, read as the reverse complement.
TAACTAAAAAATTTGCACTATACATTAGTTATATAGGTCCTAAAAAGTGCCTTGTGAACTATATGGTGCCAAATGTGCAATTCACATTGCAAAAAGTTCTAACGGGTCTCAAAATGTTTATTAGAGTCTAATAAGTAAATAATAAAAGTATAACAGTTAACCAATAAAAGGTTTGTCTGTTATCGTTAAAAGAACTTAACTAAAAAATTTGCACTATACATTAGTTATATAGGTCCTAAAAAGTGCTTTGTGAAATATATGGTGCCAAATGTGCAATTCACATTGCAAAAAGTTCTAACGGGTCTCAAAATGTTTATTGGAGTCTAATAAGTAAATAATAAAAGTATAACAGTTAACCAATAAAAGGTTTGTCTGTTATCGTTAAAAGAACTTAACTAAAAAATTTGCACTATACATTAGTTATATAGGTCCTAAAAAGTGCTTTGTGAAATATATGGTGCCAAATGTGCAATTCACATTGCAAAAAGTTCTAACGGGTCTCAAAATGTTTATTAGAGTCTAATAAGTAAATAATAAAAGTATAACAGTTAACCAATAAAAGGTTTGTCTGTTATCGTTAAAAGAACTTAACTAAAAAATTTGCACTATACATTAGTTATATAGGTCCTAAAAAGTGCCTTGTGAACTATATGGTGCCAAATGTGCAATTCACATTGCAAAAAGTTCTAACGGGTCTCAAAATGTTTATTAGAGTCTAATAAGTAAATAATAAAAGTATAACAGTTAACCAATAAAAGGTTTGTCTGTTATCGTTAAAAGAACTTAACTAAAAAATTTGCACTATACATTAGTTATATAGGTCCTAAAAAGTGCTTTGTGAAATATATGGTGCCAAATGTGCAATTCACATTGCAAAAAGTTCTAACGGGTCTCAAAATGTTTATTAGAGTCTAATAAGTAAATAATAAAAGTATAACAGTTAACCAATAAAAGGTTTGTCTGTTATCGTTAAAAGAACTTAACTAAAAAATTTGCACTATACATTAGTTATATAGGTCCTAAAAAGTGCCTTGTGAACTATATGGTGCCAAATGTGCAATTCACATTGCAAAAAGTTCTAACGGGTCTCAAAATGTTTATTAGAGTCTAATAAGTAAATAATAAAAGTATAACAGTTAACCAATAAAAGGTTTGTCTGTTATCGTTAAAAGAACTTAACTAAAAAATTTGCACTATACATTAGTTATATAGGTCCTAAAAAGTGCTTTGTGAAATATATGGTGCCAAATGTGCAATTCACATTGCAAAAAGTTCTAACGGGTCTCAAAATGTTTATTAGAGTCTAATAAGTAAATAATAAAAGTATAACAGTTAACCAATAAAAGGTTTGTCTGTTATCGTTAAAAGCACTTAACTAAAAAATTTGCACTATACATTAGTTATAAAGGTCCTAAAAAGTGCCTTGTGAACTATATGGTGCCAAATGTGCAATTCACATTGCAAAAAGTTCTAACGGGTCTCAAAATGTTTATTAGAGTCTAATAAGTAAATAATAAAAGTATAACAGTTAACCAATAAAAGGTTTGTCTGTTATCGTTAAAAGAACTTAACTAAAAAATTTGCACTATACATTAGTTATATAGGTCCTAAAAAGTGCTTTGTGAAATATATGGTGCCAAATGTGCAATTCACATTGCAAAAAGTTCTAACGGGTCTCAAAATGTTTATTGGAGTCTAATAAGTAAATAATAAAAGTATAACAGTTAACCAATAAAAGGTTTGTCTGTTATCGTTAAAAGAACTTAACTAAAAAATTTGCACTATACATTAGTTATATAGGTCCTAAAAAGTGCTTTGTGAAATATATGGTGCCAAATGTGCAATTCACATTGCAAAAAGTTCTAACGGGTCTCAAAATGTTTATTAGAGTCTAATAAGTAAATAATAAAAGTATAACAGTTAACCAATAAAAGGTTTGTCTGTTATCGTTAAAAGAACTTAACTAAAAAATTTGCACTATACATTAGTTATATAGGTCCTAAAAAGTGCCTTGTGAACTATATGGTGCCAAATGTGCAATTCACATTGCAAAAAGTTCTAACGGGTCTCAAAATGTTTATTAGAGTCTAATAAGTAAATAATAAAAGTATAACAGTTAACCAATAAAAGGTTTGTCTGTTATCGTTAAAAGAACTTAACTAAAAAATTTGCACTATACATTAGTTATATAGGTCCTAAAAAGTGCTTTGTGAAATATATGGTGCCAAATGTGCAATTCACATTGCAAAAAGTTCTAACGGGTCTCAAAATGTTTATTAGAGTCTAATAAGTAAATAATAAAAGTATAACAGTTAACCAATAAAAGGTTTGTCTGTTATCGTTAAAAGAACTTAACTAAAAAATTTGCACTATACATTAGTTATATAGGTCCTAAAAAGTGCCTTGTGAACTATATGGTGCCAAATGTGCAATTCACATTGCAAAAAGTTCTAACGGGTCTCAAAATGTTTATTAGAGTCTAATAAGTAAATAATAAAAGTATAACAGTTAACCAATAAAAGGTTTGTCTGTTATCGTTAAAAGCACTTAACTAAAAAATTTGCACTATACATTAGTTATATAGGTCCTAAAAAGTGCCTTGTGAACTATATGGTGCCAAATGTGCAATTCACATTGCAAAAAGTTCTAACGGGTCTCAAAATGTTTATTAGAGTCTAATAAGTAAATAATAAAAGTATAACAGTTAACCAATAAAAGGTTTGTCTGTTATCGTTAAAAGAACTTAACTAAAAAATTTGCACTATACATTAGTTATATAGGTCCTAAAAAGTGCCTTGTGAACTATATGGTGCCAAATGTGCAATTCACATTGCAAAAAGTTCTAACGGGTCTCAAAATGTTTATTAGAGTCTAATAAGTAAATAATAAAAGTATAACAGTTAACCAATAAAAGGTTTGTCTGTTATCGTTAAAAGAACTTAACTAAAAAATTTGCACTATACATTAGTTATATAGGTCCTAAAAAGTGCTTTGTGAAATATATGGTGCCAAATGTGCAATTCACATTGCAAAAAGTTCTAACGGGTCTCAAAATGTTTATTGGAGTCTAATAAGTAAATAATAAAAGTATAACAGTTAACCAATAAAAGGTTTGTCTGTTATCGTTAAAAGAACTTAACTAAAAAATTTGCACTATACATTAGTTATATAGGTCCTAAAAAGTGCTTTGTGAAATATATGGTGCCAAATGTGCAATTCACATTGCAAAAAGTTCTAACGGGTCTCAAAATGTTTATTAGAGTCTAATAAGTAAATAATAAAAGTATAACAGTTAACCAATAAAAGGTTTGTCTGTTATCGTTAAAAGAACTTAACTAAAAAATTTGCACTATACATTAGTTATATAGGTCCTAAAAAGTGCCTTGTGAACTATATGGTGCCAAATGTGCAATTCACATTGCAAAAAGTTCTAACGGGTCTCAAAATGTTTATTAGAGTCTAATAAGTAAATAATAAAAGTATAACAGTTAACCAATAAAAGGTTTGTCTGTTATCGTTAAAAGAACTTAACTAAAAAATTTCCACTATACATTAGTTATATAGGTCCTAAAAAGTGCTTTGTGAAATATATGGTGCCAAATGTGCAATTCACATTGCAAAAAGTTCTAACGGGTCTCAAAATGTTTATTAGAGTCTAATAAGTAAATAATAAAAGTATAACAGTTAACCAATAAAAGGTTTGTCTGTTATCGTTAAAAGAACTTAACTAAAAAATCTGCACTATACATTAGTTATATAGGTCCTAAAAAGTGCCTTGTGAACTATATGGTGCCAAATGTGCAATTTACATTGCAAAAAGTTCTAACCGGTCTCAAAATGTTTATTAGAGTCTAATAAGTAAATAATAAAAGTATAACAGTTAACCAATAAAAGGTTTGTCTGTTATCGTTAAAAGAACTTAACTAAAAAATTTGCACTATACATTAGTTATATAGGTCCTAAAAAGTGCCTTGTGAACTATATGGTGCCAAATGTGCAATTCACATTGCAAAAAGTTCTAACGGGTCTCAAAATGTTTATTAGAGTCTAATAAGTAAATAATAAAAGTATAACAGTTAACCAATAAAAGGTTTGTCTGTTATCGTTAAAAGAACTTAACTAAAAAATTTGCACTATACATTAGTTATATAGGTCCTAAAAAGTGCTTTGTGAAATATATGGTGCCAAATGTGCAATTCACATTGCAAAAAGTTCTAACGGGTCTCAAAATGTTTATTGGAGTCTAATAAGTAAATAATAAAAGTATAACAGTTAACCAATAAAAGGTTTGTCTGTTATCGTTAAAAGAACTTAACTAAAAAATTTGCACTATACATTAGTTATATAGGTCCTAAAAAGTGCCTTGTGAACTATATGGTGCCAAATGTGCAATTCACATTGCAAAAAGTTCTAACGGGTCTCAAAATGTTTATTAGAGTCTAATAAGTAAATAATAAAAGTATAACAGTTAACCAATAAAAGGTTTGTCTGTTATCGTTAAAAGAACTTAACTAAAAAATTTCCACCATACATTAGTTATATAGGTCCTAAAAAGTGCTTTGTGAAATATATGGTGCCAAATGTGCAATTTACATTGCAAAAAGTTCTAACCGGTCTCAAAATGTTTATTAGAGTCTAATAAGTAAATAATAAAAGTATAACAGTTAACCAATAAAAGGTTTGTCTGTTATCGTTAAAAGAACTTAACTAAAAAATTTGCACTATACATTAGTTATATAGGTCCTAAAAAGTGCCTTGTGAACTATATGGTGCCAAATGTGCAATTCACATTGCAAAAAGTTCTAACGGGTCTCAAAATGTTTATTAGAGTCTAATAAGTAAATAATAAAAGTATAACAGTTAACCAATAAAAGGTTTGTCTGTTATCGTTAAAAGAACTTAACTAAAAAATTTGCACTATACATTAGTTATATAGGTCCTAAAAAGTGCTTTGTGAAATATATGGTGCCAAATGTGCAATTCACATTGCAAAAAGTTCTAACGGGTCTCAAAATGTTTATTGGAGTCTAATAAGTAAATAATAAAAGTATAACAGTTAACCAATAAAAGGTTTGTCTGTTATCGTTAAAAGAACTTAACTAAAAAATTTGCACTATACATTAGTTATATAGGTCCTAAAAAGTGCTTTGTGAAATATATGGTGCCAAATGTGCAATTCACATTGCAAAAAGTTCTAACGGGTCTCAAAATGTTTATTAGAGTCTAATAATTAAATAATAAAAGTATAACAGTTAACCAATAAAAGGTTTGTCTGTTATCGTTAAAAGAACTTAACTAAAAAATTTGCACTATACATTAGTTATATAGGTCCTAAAAAGTGCTTTGTGAAATATATGGTGCCAAATGTGCAATTCACATTGCAAAAAGTTCTAACGGGTCTCAAAATGTTTATTAGAGTCTAATAAGTAAATAATAAAAGTATAACAGTTAACCAATAAAAGGTTTGTCTGTTATCGTTAAAAGAACTTAACTAAAAAATTTGCACTATACATTAGTTATATAGGTCCTAAAAAGTGCCTTGTGAACTATATGGTGCCAAATGTGCAATTCACAATGCAAAAAGTTCTAACGGGTCTCAAAATGTTTATTAGAGTCTAATAAGTAAATAATAAAAGTATAACAGTTAACCAATAAAAGGTTTGTCTGTTATCGTTAAAAGAACTTAACTAAAAAATTTGCACTATACATTAGTTATACAGGTCCTAAAAAGTGCTTTGTGAAATATATGGTGCCAAATGTGCAATTCACATTGCAAAAAGTTCTAACGGGTCTCAAAATGTTTATTAGAGTCTAATAAGTAAATAATAAAAGTATAACAGTTAACCAATAAAAGGTTTGTCTGTTATCGTTAAAAGAACTTAACTAAAAAATTTGCACTATACATTAGTTATATAGGTCCTAAAAAGTGCCTTGTGAACTATATAGTGCCAAATGTGCAATTCACATTGCAAAAAGTTCTAACGGGTCTCAAAATGTTTATTAGAGTCTAATAAGTAAATAATAAAAGTATAACAGTTAACCAATAAAAGGTTTGTTTGTTATCGTTAAAAGCACTTAACTAAAAAATTTGCACTATACATTAGTTATATAGGTCCTAAAAAGTGCCTTGTGAACTATATGGTGCCAAATGTGCAATTCACATTGCAAAAAGTTCTAACGGGTCTCAAAATGTTTATTAGAGTCTAATAAGTAAATAATAAAAGTATAACAGTTAACCAATAAAAGGTTTGTCTGTTATCGTTAAAAGAACTTAACTAAAAAATTTGCACTATACATTAGTTATATAGGTCCTAAAAAGTGCCTTGTGAACTATATGGTGCCAAATGTGCAATTCACATTGCAAAAAGTTCTAACGGGTCTCAAAATGTTTATTAGAGTCTAATAAGTAAATAATAAAAGTATAACAGTTAACCAATAAAAGGTTTGTCTGTTATCGTTAAAAGAACTTAACTAAAAAATTTGCACTATACATTAGTTATATAGGTCCTAAAAAGTGCTTTGTGAAATATATGGTGCCAAATGTGCAATTCACATTGCAAAAAGTTCTAACGGGTCTCAAAATGTTTATTGGAGTCTAATAAGTAAATAATAAAAGTATAACAGTTAACCAATAAAAGGTTTGTCTGTTATCGTTAAAAGAACTTAACTAAAAAATTTGCACTATACATTAGTTATATAGGTCCTAAAAAGTGCTTTGTGAAATATATGGTGCCAAATGTGCAATTCACATTGCAAAAAGTTCTAACGGGTCTCAAAATGTTTATTAGAGTCTAATAAGTAAATAATAAAAGTATAACAGTTAACCAATAAAAGGTTTGTCTGTTATCGTTAAAAGAACTTAACTAAAAAATTTGCACTATACATTAGTTATATAGGTCCTAAAAAGTGCTTTGTGAAATATATGGTGCCAAATGTGCAATTCACATTGCAAAAAGTTCTAACGGGTCTCAAAATGTTTATTAGAGTCTAATAAGTAAATAATAAAAGTATAACAGTTAACCAATAAAAGGTTTGTCTGTTATCGTTAAAAGAACTTAACTAAAAAATTTGCACTATACATTAGTTATATAGGTCCTAAAAAGTGCCTTGTGAACTATATAGTGCCAAATGTGCAATTCACATTGCAAAAAGTTCTAACGGGTCTCAAAATGTTTATTAGAGTCTAATAAGTAAATAATAAAAGTATAACAGTTAACCAATAAAAGGTTTGTCTGTTATCGTTAAAAGAACTTAACTAAAAAATTTGCACTATACATTAGTTATATAGGTCCTAAAAAGTGCTTTGTGAAATATATGGTGCCAAATGTGCAATTCACATTGCAAAAAGTTCTAACGGGTCTCAAAATGTTTATTAGAGTCTAATAAGTAAATAATAAAAGTATAACAGTTAACCAATAAAAGGTTTGTCTGTTATCGTTAAAAGAACTTAACTAAAAAATTTGCACTATACATTAGTTATATAGGTCCTAAAAAGTGCCTTGTGAACTATATAGTGCCAAATGTGCAATTCACATTGCAAAAAGTTCTAACGGGTCTCAAAATGTTTATTAGAGTCTAATAAGTAAATAATAAAAGTATAACAGTTAACCAATAAAAGGTTTGTCTGTTATCGTTAAAAGAACTTAACTAAAAAATTTGCACTATACATTAGTTATATAGGTCCTAAAAAGTGCCTTGTGAACTATATGGTGCCAAATGTGCAATTCACATTGCAAAAAGTTCTAACGGGTCTCAAAATGTTTATTAGAGTCTAATAAGTAAATAATAAAAGTATAACAGTTAACCAATAAAAGGTTTGTCTGTTATCGTTAAAAGAACTTAACTAAAAAATTTGCCACTATACATTAGTTATATAGGTCCTAAAAAGTGCTTTGTGAAATATATGGTGCCAAATGTGCAATTCACATTGCAAAAAGTTCTAACGGGTCTCAAAATGTTTATTAGAGTCTAATAAGTAAATAATAAAAGTATAACAGTTAACCAATAAAAGGTTTGTCTGTTATCGTTAAAAGAACTTAACTAAAAAATTTGCACTATACATTAGTTATATAGGTCCTAAAAAGTGCCTTGTGAACTATATGGTGCCAAATGTGCAATTCACATTGCAAAAAGTTCTAACGAGTCTCAAAATGTTTATTAGAGTCTAATAAGTAAATAATAAAAGTATAACAGTTAACCAATAAAAGGTTTGTCTGTTATCGTTAAAAGAACTTAACTAAAAAATTTGCACTATACATTAGTTATATAGGTCCTAAAAAGTGCCTTTGTGAACTATATGGTGCCAAATGTGCAATTCACATTGCAAAAAGTTCTAACGGGTCTCAAAATGTTTATTAGAGTCTAATAAGTAAATAATAAAAGTATAACAGTTAACCAATAAAAGGTTTGTCTGTTATCGTTAAAAGAACTTAACTAAAAAATTTGCACTATACATTAGTTATATAGGTCCTAAAAAGTGCCTTGTGAACTATATGGTGCCAAATGTGCAATTCACATTGCAAAAAGTTCTAACCGGGTCTCAAAATGTTTATTAGAGTCTAATAAGTAAATAATAAAAGTATAACAGTTAACCAATAAAAGGTTTGTCTGTTATCGTTAAAAGAACTTAACTAAAAAATTTGCACTATACATTAGTTATATAGGTCCTAAAAAGTGCTTTGTGAACTATATGGTGCCAAATGTGCAATTCACATTGCAAAAAGTTCTAACCGGGTCTCAAAATGTTTATTAGAGTCTAATAAGTAAATAATAAAAGTATAACAGTTAACCAATAAAAGGTTTGTCTGTTATCGTTAAAAGAACTTAACTAAAAAATTTGCACTATACATTAGTTATATAGGTCCTAAAAAGTGCTTTGTGAAATATATGGTGCCAAATGTGCAATTCACATTGCAAAAAGTTCTAACGGGTCTCAAAATGTTTATTAGAGTCTAATAAGTAAATAATAAAAGTATAACAGTTAACCAATAAAAGGTTTGTCTGTTATCGTTAAAAGAACTTAACTAAAAAATTTGCACTATACATTAGTTATATAGGTCCTAAAAAGTGCTTTGTGAAATATATGGTGCCAAATGTGCAATTCACATTGCAAAAAGTTCTAACGGGTCTCAAAATGTTTATTAGAGTCTAATAAGTAAATAATAAAAGTATAACAGTTAACCAATAAAAGGTTTGTCTGTTATCGTTAAAAGAACTTAACTAAAAAATTTGCACTATACATTAGTTATATAGGTCCTAAAAAGTGCCTTGTGAACTATATAGTGCCAAATGTGCAATTCACATTGCAAAAAGTTCTAACGGGTCTCAAAATGTTTATTAGAGTCTAATAAGTAAATAATAAAAGTATAACAGTTAACCAATAAAAGGTTTGTCTGTTATCGTTAAAAGAACTTAACTAAAAAATTTGCACTATACATTAGTTATATAGGTCCTAAAAAGTGCTTTGTGAAATATATGGTGCCAAATGTGCAATTCACATTGCAAAAAGTTCTAACGGGTCTCAAAATGTTTATTAGAGTCTAATAAGTAAATAATAAAAGTATAACAGTTAACCAATAAAAGGTTTGTCTGTTATCGTTAAAAGAACTTAACTAAAAAATTTGCACTATACATTAGTTATATAGGTCCTAAAAAGTGCCTTGTGAACTATATGGTGCCAAATGTGCAATTCACATTGCAAAAAGTTCTAACGGGTCTCAAAATGTTTATTAGAGTCTAATAAGTAAATAATAAAAGTATAACAGTTAACCAATAAAAGGTTTGTCTGTTATCGTTAAAAGAACTTAACTAAAAAATTTGCACTATACATTAGTTATATAGGTCCTAAAAAGTGCCTTGTGAACTATATGGTGCCAAATGTGCAATTCACATTGCAAAAAGTTCTAACGGGTCTCAAAATGTTTATTAGAGTCTAATAAGTAAATAATAAAAGTATAACAGTTAACCAATAAAAGGTTTGTCTGTTATCGTTAAAAGAACTTAACTAAAAAATTTGCACTATACATTAGTTATATAGGTCCTAAAAAGTGCTTTGTGAAATATATGGTGCCAAATGTGCAATTCACATTGCAAAAAGTTCTAACGGGTCTCAATATGTTTATTAGAGTCTAATAAGTAAATAATAAAAGTATAACAGTTAACCAATAAAAGGTTTGTCTGTTATCGTTAAAAGAACTTAACTAAAAAATTTGCACTATACATTAGTTATATAGGTCCTAAAAAGTGCCTTGTGAACTATATGGTGCCAAATGTGCAATTCACATTGCAAAAAGTTCTA